>NW_026934053.1:0-112679 GCF_032062105.1 Saccostrea cuccullata | reverse complement strand
GAGGGTCATACTAACATTAATTCTGTAATCTGTGACTCTCCCCCCACACCCCTCACTGATTGAGGGTCATACTAACATTAATTCTGTAATCTGTGATTGAGGGTCTCTCCCCCCACACCCCTCACTGATTGAGGGTCATACTAACATTAATTCTGTAATCTGTGACTCTCCCCCCACACCGCTCACTGATTGAGGGTCATACTAACATTAATTCTGTAATCTGTGACTCTCCCCCCACACCCCTCACTGATTGAGGGTCATACTAACATTAATTCTGTAATCTGTGACTCTCCCCCCACACCCCTCACTGATTGAGGGTCATACTAACATTAATTCTGTAATCTGTAACACCCCTTACTGATTGATGGTCATACTAACATTAATTCTGTACTCTGTGACTCTCCCCCCACACCCCCCACGGATTGAGGGTCATACTAACATTAATTCTGTAATCTGTGACTCTCCCCCCACACCCCTCACTGTTTGAGGGTCATACTAACATTAATTCTGTAATCGGTGACTCTCCCCCCACACCCCTCACTGATTGAGGGTCATACTAACATTAATTCTGTAATCTGTGACTCTCCCCCACACCCCTCACTGATTGAGGGTCATACTAACATTAATTCTGTAATCTGTGACTCTCCCCCCACACCCCTCACTGATTGAGGGTCATACTAACATTAATTCTGTAATCTGTGACTCTCCCCCCACACCCCTCACTGATTGAGGGTCATACTAACATTAATTCTGTAATCTGTGACTCTCCCCCCACACCCCTCACTGATTGAGGGTCATACTAACATTAATTCTGTAATCTGTGACTCTCCCACCACACCCCTCACTGATTGAGGGTCATACTAACATTAATTCTGTAATCGGTGACTCTCCCACCACACCCCTCACTGATTGAGGGTCATACTAACATTAATCCTGTAATCTGTAACTCTCCCCCCACACCCCTCACTGATTGAGGGTCATACTAACATTATTTCTGTAATCGGTGACTTTCCCCCCACACCCCTTACTGATTGAAGGTCATACTAACATTAATTCTGTAGTCTGTGACTCTCCCCCACACCCCTCACTGATTGAGGGTCACACTAACATTAATTCTGTAATCTGTGATTCTCCCCCCACACCCCTCACTGATTGAGGGTCATACTAACATTAATTCTGTAATCTGTGACTCTCCCCCACACCCCTCACTGATTGAGGGTCATACTTACATTAATTCTGTAATCTGTGACTCTCCCCCACACCCCTCACTGATTGAGGGTCACACTAACATTAATTCTGTAATCTGTGATTCTCCCCCCACACCCCTCACTGATTGAGGGTCATACTAACATTAATTCTGTAATCTGTGACTCTCCCCCCACACCCCTCACTGATTGAGGATCATACTAACATTAATTCTGTAATCTGTGACTCTCCCCCCACACCCCTCACTGATTGAGGGTCATACTAACATTAATTCTGTAATCTGTGATTCTCCCCCCACACCCTTCAATGATTGAGGGTCATACTAACATTAATTCTGTAATCTGTGATTCTCCCCCCACACCCCTCGCTGATTGAGGGTCATACTAACATTAATTCTGTAATCTGTGACTCTCCCCCCACACCCCTCACTGATTGAGGGTTATACTAACATTAATTCTGTAATCTGTGACTCTCCCCAAACTGATTGAGGGTCATACTAACATTAATTCTGTAATCTGTGACTCTCCCCCCACACCCCTCACTGATTGAGGGGCATACTAACATTATTTCTGTAATCTGTCACTCTCCCCCCACACCCCTCACTGATTGAGGGTCATACTAACATTAATTCTATAATCTGTCACTCTCCCCCCACACCCCTCACTGATTGAGGGTTATACTAACATTAATTCTGTAATCTGTGACTCTCCCCCCCCCACCCCTCGCTGATTGAGGTTCATACTAACATTATTTCTGTAATCGGTGACTTTCCCCCACACCCCTTACTGATTGAGGGTCATACTAACATTAATTCTGTAATCTGTGACTCTCCCCCCACACCCCTCACTGATTGAGGGTCACACTAACATTAATTCTGTAATCTGTGACTCTCCCCCCACACCCCTCACTGATTGAGAGTCATAGTTACATTAATTCTGTAATCTGTGACTATCCCCCCACACCCCTCACTGATTGAGGATCATACTAACATTAATTCTGTAATCTGTGACTCTCCCCCCACACCCCTCTCTGATTGAGGGTCACACTAACATTAATTCTGTAATCTGTGACTCACCCCCCACACCCCTCACTGATTGAGAGTCATACTTACATTAATTCTGTAATCTGTGACTCTCCCCCCACACCCCTCACTGATTGAGGGTCACACTAACATTAATTCTGTAATCTGTGACTCTCCCCCCACACCCCTCACTGATTGAGAGTCATACTTACATTAATTCTGTAATCTGTGACTCTCCCCCCACACCCCTCACTGATTGAGGGTCATACTAACATTAATTCTGTAATCTGTGACTCTCCCCCCACACCCCTCACTGATTGAGTGTCATACTAACATTAATTCTGTAATCGGTGACTCTCCCCCCACACCCCTCACTGATTGAGGGTCATACTAACATTAATTCTGTAATCTGTGACTCTCCCCCCACACCCCTCACTGATTGAGGATCATAATAACATTAATTCTGTAATCTGTGACTCTCCCCCCACACCCCTCACTGATTGAGAGTCATACTTACATTAATTCTGTAATCTGTGACTCTCCCCCCACACCCCTTACTGATTGAGGGTCATACTAACATTAATTCTGTAATCTGTGACTCTCCCCCCACACCCCTCACTGATTGAGGATCATACTAACATTAATTCTGTAATCTGTGACTCTCCCCCCACACCCCTCACTGATTGAGGGTCATACTAACATTAATTCTGTAATCTGTGACTCTCCCCCCACACCCCTCACTGATTGAGGGTCATACTAACATTAATTCTGTAATCTGTCACTCTCCCCCCACACCCCTCACTGATTGAGGGTTATACTAACATTAATTCTGTAATCTGTGACTCTCCCCCCACACCCCTCACTGATTGAGGGTCATACTAACATTAATTCTGTAATCTGTGACTCTCCCCCCACACCCCTCACTGATTGAGGGTCATACTAACATTAATTCTGTAATCTGTGACTCTCCCCCCACACCCCTCACTGATTGAGGGTCATACAAACATTAATTCTGTAATCTGTGACTCTCCCCCCACACCCCTCGCTGATTGAGGTTCATACTAACATTATTTCTGTAATCCGTGACTTTCCCCCCACACCCCTTACTGATTGAGGGTCATACTAACATTAATTCTGTAATCTGTGACTCTCCCCCCACACCCCTCACTGATTGAGGGTCATACAGTACCCGCATCGTTATTCTTTACAATTCTATCGTGTTCTATCGTGCGTGTATCCTATCGTATCGTGCGTGTATCCTATCGTATCGTGCGTGTATCCTATCGTATCGTGTTTTCCGTTTATCAGGTTTTGCGTTTTCTATCGTGTTTTCCGTTTATCGTGTTTTGCGTTTATCGTGTAGATCGTTTATCAGGTTCTATCGTGTATCGTGTTTTGCGTTTATCGTGTATATTCGGAAACCCTCGCTTTTTATCTTTACTATGTAAAGAAACTACTGAGCTATTTCGAGTTTCTTTTGCGTTTTGTTAATAAAAATAAGATTAATTCAACAATTCATCAATATCAATATAAGAAATATGAAAGTGTAGAAGAAAAAAAAATTAATCGCGTATTTCATGAATGAATAAATTGATTTATTAATAAATAATTAATTAAATAAAAAATATAATTATATCATGGCAAAGCAGAGAGTAATTGTCAAAATTTAAACAGTAACTCTATTTTTCGGAAATGAAATTATAAGTAGATAGATCAACTGGTCTATTTCTTTAAAAAATAATTTATTGAATTGTACGATTAATGTTGTCAAAATTAAATATTATCAATATGATTTTCTCAAATGAATCGGAGTTATCGGAGAAACATTTTTGGTAAACTACGATGTTCGCGTAGACAAAAAGCAAATAAATAAATAATAAGCAGCATATTGAAATGTATCTTTTTATCATGCAATATTCTGTTTTTCCTTGTTATCGTCTTATAACGTTAGAAATATGTTTACGCGTCTGACCTGCATGTATGCACAATTATTTAAGGTCTTGATGTTACAAATATAATATAACATAAGACAATGATCCAGATGATTTTAACAACGATTTTGGTCGTATACGTTCAAATTTTAAATTTCTTTTTTTAAAGCTTATTATAAATTCCTCTACATATGTCTAAATAAATAAAAGAAATCAAAATCATAAAATAAAATCAATGAAAATATTCTATCCAATTTATCACACCATGGCTGTTACTATAAAATAGAAGATTTTGATTAATTTTATCTGGCGTTAGATAACATAAAAATAATATAACTATACATGTACAGGGGAAAACATGAAGTTTTTTTAAAAGCTTACCTTTTCGGCGTGGAATTAAACTCAAAATATAATCCATCGGGATGCCAAAAATCAAAATAAATCGAAGACCTTTCCTTACAAGAAAACTGACACGTATGTGTCGCTCTCTAATTAGCACACTGTCTTCCTGTGCGGTCAACCGCCCCCTCCCCCTTCTCCCCTAGCTGACACCTCGGCCCGTGTGTGTGTGATCGCCGTCAACATACCTGTACTGATTTCTCACCTGGGGTCAATTAGTAACCTTGAATACTACCTGGTTCTAATGAAACGCATCTACTTAATTTCGAGATTTTGTTCCTAACTTGTTCGAACAATTTTATCAAAGATTTAATTCAAAATACATTAAATAATTGTACGATTTATGGATTAAAAAATCATCTTGAATGTTAAATAAAAACTCAAATAAATCAATTTAATGAAATGAAGTCCCTAAACTCACTCCGTTAATTCTTTTTCATTTCGTACAATGTTTCCGTTATGTTTATGTAAATAAGTCTTTTAATAAACATAAAAAATACACTGCACTTATGGTAAGTGCACTTTCGGGTCATCGGGTTTTCTACGTAAAAGACTAAAACGGACAAAATTTATTCTAGGAAACAATTTCATTGATCGTAGAAACGGATGAAATAGTTCTAACATTCTAAACTATGAAAATTAGCTCGCAATATTTTACTATCTTACTATAAAAATAAAACAAAAGGAGTCGTCTGATCCGCCGTGACCATGCAAGACTAATAAATACACCGAATCAAAGTTAGGTCTTGTTTATCTAATTTTAAATTGGTTGCGGACTTTCAAAATACCGCCCTTCGAATATGCCTATAATGAGATTACCGGGTCAATGTAAAATGATTTTAAGGTTTAATAATTCATTTGCCGAATTTAACCTATTTTTTGTTATTATTAGAAACAGCACACACAGAGTTTAATAGCAATGATTTATAATTATTAAGTCGGAAAAGCCGCATTTCACTCTTTTAATATTTGTTAATTAATTTTTCTGTTTGTATTGTAAAGAAGAAAGTATTTAACCATTCAATGTTCGTTAATAAATACGAGGTTTTAAGTATCTGTAATGTAAAATACTTACATGCACATAAGTCAGAGCTTAGCGTAAACGTACATATGCAGTTGTAGCAGATTCATATTCTCATGACACAGTTTACATGAAGTAATGCAGATCGTCATTATTTTAATTATTATCTAGATTTCTATTCAGAAAATTTAATTTTCTTGAACTGTTTCGTTCTTGATAGATCTATCATGTTATATTTATTAATTTTGTTAAAGCCGCTTTCTTTAAACCTTCTTTCGGCCAGTCTTCTACTTTTATTATTTTCTTAGATATTAATATTTAATTGCGATTTTTGGATACATCGCAGATTGTAAGCTTTAGACATTAAATATAAATATTTAATTTATTGCGTAAATTTCTTTCGTGAAATATCTTGGTACTTGTAGATTAATTTATTAGATAGAAAATGAAAATGTATATTTTTCATAAAAAATAAATCTGTTTATAGAGTTTTAAAATTGACACACTTTAGAAGGAATAAAAAAAAATACAGTCTCCATTTCATACAAATCCATTTAATCACTGTCATTTTTTTAAATATATATAATTAAACAACTTTTGTAAAATTAATACAGAGATTTCAGGTTCTTTTTACAATAAGTAAATGTACTTTATAGTTTAGATTTGAAGCTCTGCGAGTATTTACATTAAAATATAATCTAATTCAAATAATCTTTAATCTTTAAATTTTATTTAAAATAATCTTTTCGTCTTGTCAAAAAACGTTCCGCATTTTGAACAATCCTATCAGGTTTTGCGTTTATCCTATCGTGTAGATCGTTTATCAGTTCTATCGTGTTTTGCGTGTATCGTGTTTTGCGTTTATCGTGTTTTGCGTTTATCCTATCGTGCGTGTATCCTGTCCTATCGTGCGTGTATCCTATCGTATCGTGCGTGTATCCTATCGTATCGTGCGTGTATCCTATCGTATCGTGTATCCTGTAAAGAATAACGATGCGGGTACTGTACTAACATTAATTCTGTAATCTGTGACTCTCCCCCCACACCCCTCACTGATTGAGGATCATACTAACATTAATTCTGTAATCTGTGACTCTCCCCCCACACCCCTCACTGATTGAGGGTCATACTTACATTAATTCTGTAATCTGTGACTCTCCCCCCACACCCCTCACTGATTGAGGGTCATACTAACATTAATTCTGTAATCTGTGACTCTCCCCCACACCCCTCACTGATTGAGGGTCATACTAACATTAATTCTGTAATCTGTGACTCTCCCCCCACACCCCTCACTGATTGAGGGTCATACTAACATTAATTCTGTAATCTGTGACTCTCCCCCCACACCCCTCACTGATTGAGGGTCATACTAACATTAATTCTGTAATCTGTGACTCTCCCCCCACACCCCTCACTGATTGAGGGTCATACTAACATTAATTCTGTAATCTGTGACTCTCCCCCCACACCCCTCACTGATTGAGGGTCATACTAACATTAATTCTGTAATCGGTGACTCTCCCCCCACACCCCTCACTGATTGAGGGTTATACTAACATTAATTCTGTAATCTGTGACTCTCCCCCCACACCCCTCACTGATTGAGGGTCATACTAACATTAATTCTGTAATCTGTGACTCTCCCCCCACACCCCTCACTGATTGAGGGTCATACTAACATTAATTCTGTAATCTGTGACTCTCCCCCCACACCCCTCACTGATTGAGGGTCATACTAACATTAATTCTGTAATCTGTGACTCTCCCCCCACACCCCTCACTGATTGAGGGTCATACTAACATTAATTCTATAATCTGTGACTCTCCCCCCCAAACCCCTTGCTGATTGAGGGTCTTACTAACATTAATTCTGTAATCGGTGACTCTCCCCCAACACCCCTCACTGATTGAGGGTCATACTAACATTAATTCTGTAATCTGTGACTCTCCCCCCACACCCCTCAGTGATTGAGAGTCATACTAACATTAATTCTGTAATCGGTGACTCTCCCCCCACACCCCTCACTGATTGAGGGTCATACTAACATTAATTCTGTAATCTGTGACTCTCCCCCCACACCCCTCACTGATTGAGGGTCATACTAACATTAATTCTGTAATCTGTGACTCTCCCCCCACACCCCTCACTGATTGAGGGTCATACTAACATTAATTCTGTAATCTGTGACTCTCCCCCCACACCCCTCACTGATTGAGGGCGGGTCCTCCAGTAGTGAGCGCGCCGTGTTGATGGAGTGGATAAAGATCTCCCCCCCGTGGCTGGCCAGCATGTGGGAGATGACCTTGGTCCCGGACTTACGTGGCTGCTCCAACATTACAGCTCGACCTGGCAATCAGAAAAAAAGTTCATTCAATTCTTGATGCATAAGGCGTTTATGTAGAATTGTGGTATAAAATATCATTAAAATAAAGAAAGATGAAAGAGAGTAGAGAGAGAGAGTGAGAAAAAATAAAGATTGAGAGCGAGAAGAGAGAATAGAGAGAAAAAAAATACTAAAGAAAATGGAGAGAAAAACTGAGATGGAAAGAAAAAGTAAGAAGGAAGAAAGAAAAAAGAAACAGATGAGAAGAAGAAGAAGGGAGAAGAGAAAAACAGAGATGGAGACAAGAAAAAGTAGAAAGAGGGGAAGGAAAATTAGAAATGTGAAGGAAAAAAGAGAGAAGTATAGCGAAGAGAGAAAATTCAAGAGAGAGAGAGAGAGAGAGAGAGAGAGAGATGAGAAGATTGAGGACAAAGAAGAGAGAGAGATAACGCACCACTGAGGAGGAAGTTAGTGAGACAGGAGGACGGCCGACTGTTGACGTCCACCGGGGTGATCCGTGCCGCACACGTACAGTACTGGAGCTCTGTCATAAACAGAAAAAAGATTAACCGCACACGTACAGTACTGGAGCTCTGTCATAAACAGTAAAAGATTAACCGTACACGTACAGTACTGGAGCTCTGTCATAAACAGTAAAAGATTAACCGTACACGTACAGTACTGGAGCTCTGTCATAAACAGAAAAAGATTAACCGCACACGTACAGTACTGGAGCTCTGTCATAAACAGTAAAAGATTAACCACACACGTACAGTACTGGAGCTCTGTCATAAACAGAAAAAGATTAACCGCACAAGTACAGTACTGGAGCTCTGTCATAAAAAGAAAAAGATTAACCGCTCACGTACAGTACTGGAGCTCTGTCATAAACAGTAAAAGATTAACCGTACACGTACAGTACTGGAGCTCTGTCATAAACAGTAAAAGATTAACCGTACACGTACAGTACTGGAGCTCTGTCATAAACAGTAAAAGATTAACCCACACACGTACAGTACTGGAGCTCTTTACTTAACAGTATATGAATAACAGTTAACGTACATTACTGGTGCTCTCTCACTAACAGAAAAAGATTAACCGCACACGTACAGTACTGGAGCTCTGTCATAAACAGAACAAAGATTAACCGCACACGTACAGTACTGGAGCTCTGTCATAAACAGAAAAAGATTAACCACACACGTATAAACAGTAAAAGATTAACCACACACGTACAGTACTGGAGCTCTGTCATAAACAGTAAAAGATTAACCACACACGTACAGTACTGGAGCTCTGTCATAAACAGTAAAAGATTAACCACACACGTACAGTACTGGAGCTCTGTCATAAACAGAAAAAGATTAACCACACGTACAGTACTGGAGCTCTGTCATAAACAGGAAAAGACTGGAGCTCTGTCATAAACAGTAAAAGATTAACCACACACGTACAGTACAGTAAAAGATTAACCTCACACGTACAGTACTGGAGCTCTGTCATAAACAGAAAAAGATTAACCGCACACGTACAGTACTGGAGCTCTGTCATAAACAGTAAAAGATTAACCTCACACGTACAGTACTGGAGCTCTGTCATAAACAGAAAAGATTAACCGCACACGTACAGTACTGGAGCTCTGTCGTAAACAGAAAAAGATTAACCGCTCACGTACAGTACTGGAGCTCTGTCATAAACAGAAAAAGATTAACCGCACACGTACAGTACTGGAGCTCTGTCATAAACAGTAAAAGATTAACCGCACACGTACAGTACTGGAGCTCTGTCATAAACAGAAAAAGATTACACGTACTCACACGTACAGTACTGGAGCTCTGTCATAAACAGAAAAAGATTAACCGCACACGTACAGTACTGGAGCTCTGTCATAAACAGAAAAAGATTAACCGCACACGTACAGTTACTGGAGCTCTGTCATAAACAGAAAAAGATTAACCACACACGTACAGTACTGGAGCTCTGTCATAAACAGTAAAAGATTAACCACACACGTACAGTACTGGAGCTCTGTCATAAACAGAAAAAGATTAACCGCACACGTACAGTACTGGAGCTCTGTCATAAACAGAAAAAGATAAACCGCACACGTACAGTACTGGAGCTCTGTCATAAACAGAAAAAGATTAACCACACACGTACAGTACTGGAGCTCTGTCATAAACAGAAAAAGATTAACCACACATGTACAGTACTGGAGCTCTGTCATAAACAGTAAAAGATTAACCGTACACGTACAGTACTGGAGCTCTGTCATAAACAGAAAAAGATTAACCGCACACGTACAGTACTGGAGCTCTGTCATAAACAGAAAAAGATTAACCGCACACGTACAGTACTGGAGCTCTGTCATAAACAGAAAAAGATTAACCGCACACGTACAGTACTGGAGCTCTGTCATAAACAGAAAAAGATTAACCACACACGTACAGTACTGGAGATCTGTCATAAACAGAAAAAGATTAACCACACACGTACAGTACTGGAGCTCTGTCATAAACAGAAAAAGATTAACCACACACGTACAGTACTGGAGCTCTGTCATAAACAGAAAAAGATTAACCACACACGTACAGTACTGGAGCTCTGTCATAAACAGAAAAAGATTAACCGCACACGTACAGTACTGGAGCTCTGTCATAAACAGAAAAAGATTAACCCCACACGTACAGTACTGGAGCTCTGTCATAAACAGAAAAAGATTAACCACACACGTACAGTACTGGAGCTCTGTCATAAACAGAAAAAGATTAACCGTACACGTACAGTACTGGAGCTCTGTCATAAACAGAAAAAGATTAACCACACACGTACAGTACTGGAGCTCTGTCATAAACAGAATAAGATTTACCACACATGTACAGTACTGGAGCTCTGTCATAAACAGTAAAAGATTAACCACACACGTACAGTACTGGAGCTCTGTCATAAACAGTAAAAGATTAACCGCACACGTACAGTACTGGAGCTCTGTCATAAACAGAAAAAGATTAACCGCACACGTACAGTACTGGAGCTCTGTCATAAACAGAAAAAGATTAACCGCACACGTACAGTACTGGAGCTCTGTCATAAACAGAAAAAGATTAACCGCACACGTACAGTACTGGAGCTCTGTCATAAACAGAAAAAGATTAACCGCACACGTACAGTACTGGAGCTCTGTCATAAACAGAACAAAGATTAACCGCACACGTACAGTACTGGAGCTCTGTCATAAACAGAAAAAGATTAACCACACACGTACAGTACTGGAGCTCTGTCATAAACAGAACAAGAGGCCCATGGGCCACACGTACAGTACTGGAACAGAAGAGGCTTAACCACACACGTACAGTACTGGAGCTCTGTCATCTTGTTAACCACACACGTACAACTGGAGTCATAAAGATTAACCACACACGTACAGTACTGGAGCTCTGTCATAAACAGAAAAAGATTAACCACGTACAGTACTGGAGCTCTGTCATAAACAGAAAAAGATTAACCGCACACGTACAGTACTGGAGCTCTGTCATAAACAGAAAAAGATTAACCACACACGTACAGTACTGGAGCTCTGTCATAAACAGTAAAAGATTAACCACACACTTACAGTACTGGAGCTCTGTCATAAACAGTAAAAGATTAACCGCACACGTACAGTACTGGAGCTCTGTCATTAACAGTAAAAGATTAACCGCACACGTACAGTACTGGAGCTCTGTCATAAACAGTAAAAGATTAACCTCACACGTACAGTACTGGAGCTCTGTCATAAACAGAAAAAGATTAACCGCACACGTACAGTACTGGAGCTCTGTCATAAACAGTAAAAGATTAACCACACACGTACAGTACCACACACTGGAGCTCTGTCATAAACAGAAAAATATTAACCACACACGTACAGTACTGGAGCTCTGTCATAAACAGTAAAAGATTAACCGCACACGTACAGTACTGGAGCTCTGTCATAAACAGTAAAAGATTCACCACACACGTACAGTACTGGAGCTCTGTCATAAACAGTAAAAGATTAACCGCACACGTACAGTACTGGAGCTCTGTCATAAACAGTAAAAGATTTTGCCCACTCGTTCTGTACTGGAGCTCTGTCATAAACAGTAAAAGATTAACCACACACGTACAGTACTGGAGCTCAGTGGAGCTCATAAACAGTAAAAGATTAACCACACACGTACAGTACTGGAGCACGGTCATAAACTGTATAAGATTAACCACACACGTACAGTACTGGAGCTCTGTCATAAACAGTAAAAGATTAACCACACACGTACAGTACTGGAGCTCTGTCATAAACAGTAAAAGATTAACCACACACGTACAGTACTGGAGCTCTGTCATAAACAGTAAAAGATTAACCACACACGTACAGTACTGGAGCTCTGTCATAAACAGTAAAAGATTGTACAAACAGTAAAAGATATAACCCACACACGTACAGTACACGTACAGTGGAGCTCTGTCATAAACAGAAAAAGATTAACCGCACACGTACAGTACTGGAGCTCTGTCATAAACAGTAAAAGATTAACCTCACACGTACGGTACTGGACCTCTGTCATAAACAGAAAAAGATTAACCGCACACGTACGGTACTGGAGCTCTGTCATAAACAGAAAAAGATTAACCGCACACGTACAGTACTGGAGCTCTGACATAAACAGAAAAAGATTAACCGCACACGTACAGTACTGGAGCTCTGTCATAAACAGAAAAAGATTAACCGTACACGTACAGTACTGGAGCTCTGTCATAAACAGAAAAAGATTAACCGCACACGTACAGTACTGGAGCTCTGTCATAAACAGAAAAAGATTAACCACACACGTACAGTACTGGAGCTCTGTCATAAACAGTAAAAGATTAACCTCACACGTACAGTACTGGAGCTCTGTCATAAACAGAAAAAGATTAACAGCACACGTACAGTACTGGAGCTCTGTCATAAACAGAAAAAGATTAACCGCACACGTACAGTACTGGAGCTCTGTCATAAACAGTAAAAGATTAACCACACACGTACAGTACTGGAGCTCTGTCATAAACAGTAAAAGATTAACCGTACACGTACAGTACTGGAGCTCTGTCATAAACAGTAAAAGATTAACCGTACACGTACAGTACTGGAGCTCTGTCATAAACAGAAAAAGATTAAGCGCTCACGTACAGTACTGGAGCTCTGTCATAAACAGTAAAAGATTAACCGCACACTTACAGTACTGGAGCTCTGTCATAAACAGTAAAAGATTAACCGCACACGTACAGTACTGGAGCTCTGTCATAAACAGAAAAAGATTAACCGCACACGTACAGTACTGGAGCTCTGTCATAAACAGTAAAAGATTAACCTCACACGTACAGTACTGGAGCTCTGTCATAAACAGAAAAAGATTAACCTCACACGTACAGTACTGGAGCTCTGTCATAAACAGAAAAAGATTAACCGCACACGTACAGTACTGGAGCTCTGTCATAAACAGTAAAAGATTAACCGTACACGTACAGTACTGGAGCTCTGTCATAAACAGTAAAAGATTAACCTCACACGTACAGTACTGGAGCTCTGTCATAAACAGAAAAAGATTAACCGCACACGTACAGTACTGGAGCTCTGTCATAAACAGTAAAAGATTAACCACACACGTACAGTACTGGAGCTCTGTCATAAACAGAAAAAGATTAACCGCACACGTACAGTACTGGAGCTCTGTCATAAACAGTAAAAGATTAACCACACACGTACAGTACTGGAGCTCTGTCATAAACAGTAAAAGATTAACCACACACGTACAGTACTGGAGCTCTGTCATAAACAGTAAAAGATTAACCGCACACGTACAGTACTGGAGCTCTGTCATAAACAGTAAAAGATTAACCGCACACGAACAGTAAGTGGAGCTCTGTCATAAACAGAAAAAGATTAACCTCATGCGTACAGTACTGGAGCTCTGTCATAAACAGAAAAAGATTAACCGCACAGGTACAGTACTGGAGCTCTGTCATAAACAGTAAAAGATTAACCTCACACGTACAGTACTGGAGCTCTGTCATAAACAGAAAAAGATTAACCGCACACGTACAGTACTGGACCTCTGTCATAAACAGAAAAAGATTAACCGCACACGTACAGTACTGGAGCTCTGACATAAACAGAAAAAGATTAACCGCACACGTACAGTACTGGAGCTCTGTCATAAACAGTAAAAGATTAACCGCACACGTACAGTACTGGAGCTCTGTCATAAACAGAAAAAGATTAACCGCACACGTACAGTACTGGAGCTCTGTCATAAACAGAAAAAGATTAACCGCACACGTACAGTACTGGAGCTCTGTCATAAACAGAAAAAGATTAACCTCACACGTACAGTACTGGAGCTCTGTCATAAACAGTAAAAGATTAACCGCACACGTACAGTACTGGAGCTCTGTCATAAACAGAAAAAGATTAACCGCACACGTACAGTACTGGAGCTCTGTCATAAACAGAAAAAGATTAACCGCACACGTACAGTACTGGAGCTCTGTCATAAACAGTAAAAGATTAACCACACACGTACAGTACTGGAGCTCTGTCATAAACAGTAGAAGATTAACCGCACACTTACAGTACTGGAGCTCTGTCATAAACAGTAAAAGATTAACCGCACATGTACAGTACTGGAGCTCTGTCATAAACAGAAAAAGATTAACCGCACACGTACAGTACTGGAGCTCTGTCATAAACAGAAAAAGATTAACCTCACACGTACAGTACTGGAGCTCTGTCATAAACAGAAAAAGATTAACCGCACACGTACAGTACTGGAGCTCTGTCATAAACAGTAAAAGATTAACCGTACACGTACAGTACTGGAGCTCTGTCATAAACAGAACAAAGATTAACCGCACACGTACAGTACTGGAGCTCTGTCATAAACAGTAAAAGATTAACCTACACGTACAGTACTGGAGCTCTGTCATAAACAGTAAAAGATTAACCACACACGTACAGTACTGGAGCTCTGTCATAAACAGAAAAAGATTAACCACACACGTACAGTACTGGAGCTCTGTCATAAACAGTAAAAGATTAACCGCACACGTACAGTACTGGAGCTCTGTCATAAACAGTAAAAGATTAACCGTACACGTACAGTACTGGAGCTCTGTCATAAACAGTAAAAGATTAACCGCACACGTACAGTACTGGAGCTCTGTCATAAACAGTAAAAGATTAACCGCACACGTACAGTACTGGAGCTCTGTCATAAACAGTAAAAGATTAACCGTACACGTACAGTACTGGAGCTCTGTCATAAACAGTAAAAGATTAACCACACACGTACAGTACTGGAGCTCTGTCATAAACAGTAAAAGATTAACCGCACACGTACAGTACTGGAGCTCTGTCATAAACAGTAAAAGATTAACCGCACACGTACAGTACTGGAGCTCTGTCATAAACAGTAAGAGATTAACCGCACACGTACAGTACTGGAGCTCTGTCATAAACAGAAAAAGATTAACCTCATGCGTACAGTACTGGAGCTCTGTCATAAACAGAAAAAGATTAACCGCACACGTACAGTACTGGAGCTCTGTCATAAACAGAAAAAGATTAACCGCACACGTACAGTACTGGAGCTCTGTCATAAACAGTAAAAGATTAACCTCACACGTACAGTACTGGACCTCTGTCATAAACAGAAAAAGATTAACCGCACACGTACAGTACTGGAGCTCTGTCATAAACAGTAAAAGATTAACCGCACACGTACAGTACTGGAGCTCTGACATAAACAGAAAAAGATTAACCGCACACGTACAGTACTGGAGCTCTGTCATAAACAGAAAAAGATTAACCGCACACGTACAGTACTGGAGCTCTGTCATAAACAGAAAAAGATTAACCGCACACGTACAGTACTGGAGCTCTGTCAAAAACAGAAAAAGATTAACCGCACACGTACAGTACTGGAGCTCTGTCATAAACAGTAAAAGATTAACCTCACACGTACAGTACTGGAGCTCTGTCATAAACAGTAAAAGATTAACCGCACACGTACAGTACTGGAGCTCTGTCATAAACAGAAAAAGATTAACCGCACACGTACAGTACTGGAGCTCTGTCATAAACAGTAAAAGATTAACCGCACACGTACAGTACTGGAGCTCTGTCATAAACAGTAAAAGATTAACCGCACACTTACAGTACTGGAGCTCTGTCATAAACAGAAAAAGATGAACTCCCTTTGTCTATACACTAAATCTAGTCTTCATTATGACAGCTACATAAGGGGTACACATACCTACAACATTAGATTTGGGGTATAAATATATATACATACCTCCTACATTAGAGGTGTATACATACCTACAACATTGGACTTAGGGGTACACATACCTACAACATTGGACTTAGGGGTATATATATATACACACCTCCTACATTAAGGGTGTATACTTACCTACAACATTGGACTTAGGGGTATATATATACACACCTCCTACATTATGGGTGTATACATACCTACAACATTGGACTTAGGGGTACATATATACACACCTCCTACATTAAGGGTGTATACATACCTACAACATTGGACTTAGGGGTATATATATATACACACCTCCTACATTATGGGTGTATACATACCTACAACATTGGACTTAGGGGTATATATATACACATCTCCTACATTAGGGGTGTATACATACCTACAACATTGGACTTAGGGGTACACATACCTACAACATTGGACTTCGGGGTACACATACCTACAACATTAGACTTAGGGGTACATATACCTACAACATTGGACTTCGGGGTACACATACCTACAACATTGGACTTCGGGGTACACATACCTACAACATTGGACTTCGGGGTACACATACCTACAACATTGGATTTTTGGGTACACATACCTACAACATTGGACTTCGGGGTACACATACCTCCTACATTAGGGGTGTACACATACAACATTGGACTTTGGGGTACACATACCTACAACATTGGACTTTGGGGTACACATACCTACAACATTGGACTTCGGGGTACACATACCTACAACATTGGACTTAGGGGTACACATACCTACAACATTGGACTTAGGGGTACACATACCTACAACATTGGACTTCGGGGTACACATACCTACAACATTGGACTTTGGGGTACACATACCTACAACATTGGACTTTGGGGTACACATACCTACAACATTGGACTTTGGGGTACACATACCTACAACATTGGACTTAGGGGTACACCACTTTAGGGTGACTGTTTCTGTAGGGAGCCCTTCCTTAGATGGAATCACCAAACCATCACTGTGAGCTGTCAGAAAGAAAAACAGGATTTGTATTCATAAAAAATTTAATTAAGCCATTGTACTTATATTGTTTATTTTATTTACTGACATTGGTATTTAAGTCAAATAAAATTGTATTACTCTTTTATATAAATTGAATTTTTTGTTACAAAATCTGAGCTTTTTATAAATTTTGCTTCTAAATATGCATATTAATCATGTCAAAAATGATTGATGGATGATGGACATTCAACTGTCTTAATATTGAGGAATCTCCGATTAGCTGTAAACTGCAAAAAGATTTATTACGTGGTATGACATAAATAAACTTTGAGAGCCATAAAGGCAACCATACAATTATAACCATGCATGTAATAACCATTTTTGTTGCACGGATATTGCTACCTAACTGATTTCAATAACTATATTAATGGACAGTTTTTACGTCAATCAAGAAATTCTGAAAGCGGGGACAAGTAATACAAGCAGTGTATCAATCTAATATCTTATGATGGTTCCAGCATTCAATCATCATTTCTTTTCATGAAAACCTGAAGTGATATATGAAATAACATAACGTCAATTATCAGATTACCTTTCGTCAGAACAGCTGATCCATACAACAATGCGCATTCATTGTTACCAGCTAATATTAAAACTGTCCTTTGTAAAATATTGCCTAATATAGGGAAAAAATATTTCACATACAATGTTTGGTTGAAAACTTTATCTTTTATGTATTTTGCAGATATAATAAAAACTAACAAGGCAAGTCATTTTTCCTTTTACTATACAAGAATATAAGAAAACTTCAATATGAATCTAAAACTTGAAGGCAGCTGGGTATGAGATGCCTTGCATGATACATGTATCAGTATTCAAAGACTCACATTACATGAAATACTTTGTAAGTATAAAATGAGACTCGATCAATTCGTACTCAACAAGACTCTTCTAGGAATAAGAACACAAAAATGGTTGTTTGAAAATCACATCTATGCAACCTCAAACAATGGGAGACCCTACACACCTCAAATATACATACATGAAATACTAAACACTCACCGGACTTCATGATATCATCGTGGGCTTGTGAAGGGTGCAATAATTCTACATCATAATTCGCTGAAGAGCTGGCATTTTGTTCTTCCTGTTATAGTTTTAAAAAAGTTCATTTACACTCACTAATAAAGTTCACTTGGCAAAATTTACAATCCAGTAGAATTATCAAGAAATCAACTCACATAAAGTTCAATGCGTTATCACATAGATAATAGAAATGGTAATATTAGATATATAAATACTGTAATTATCATACCTTCATGGGAATGCCGGTAACTGTTGTGGAGGACAGACCATAGTGGAACTGGACCAGTTGTATCAACTTATTGTACAGGAACTTAGCGGACTGTGTTACATGGACCTCTCCAAACAATAGAGGAGATATCTACAAGTTAACAAAAACAAATATATAACAGTTTCTTCTACTGGAACTTGGCTGATTGTGTCACCTGGATCTCTCCTTATACGAGGGTTGTTCGTAAAGTTCGTGGACAACATTGATAATTACTGACACACATTGACAAAATATACGGAACTATCATTTTCATTCAATTCGTGTTTCATTATATAAATATGCAAGTTTTCAACAAAAACAAAGCACAAATAGTTACACTTTTATGAGATACAAAAAAGACACACATTCATATCCGGAGCACTAAAACGAAAATTCTTGACGTTACCCGACGTCAAAAGCTAATACGAGTACAAAAAAGTCATGTAACTTTTCTCAACAAAGTCACCGTTTAACTCAATGCATTTCTTATGTCTCAATAAATTTCTTAAGGTTGATCAAGAGAATTAACATGGATTTTAGCATCATACATGTATAAATAAAGCGAGTAATTTAATTTTGTGTTTACGCGACAATTCCTCGCATATAATCAGGAATCTACAGTAGCAGATTGTAGTCTAAGAGTAGTTTCAACTGAAATTAAAAATTTAAGTTTGTTGTACAGCATGTTTTATCACACAGACTTCTCAATACAATATCAGTAACTGATTAACAGGTGATTAACAGACTAACTCTAAGAATTATGATTTATAGACTAAAGGGTTTCCACTGAGGTATTAAAGAACCACGAACGATAGTATTGTTCTTCCGCCTAGCTCTAAGTCAATTTTCAAAAGTTATCATATTTGAATGATTTTCAGAATTTTTATAGATATTTATAGGAATTTTCATAAAACGTTACTTTTTTGGGATACCAAAGAAAGATAACTCTATAATTATGGTAAGACTTGAGTATTTCACTACAGAAATCAATGGAAAACGGAAAATATTTTTAAAACATCTTTCCCCCCCATGAAACAAAAATTCCTTTTTACAGGTAATATAGACTGTCATTTTACAAATTTATGCCAAAGCTTTTTGTGTTTCACGGGGGGGAACATATGTTTATAGACAAAAAACGAAAAAAAGTTGATTTTTCACCAATTCTAAAGCTATTTACAACTAAATAATTGTATTTTAATAATTTATATATGTTTTATTTATTTGTGTAAAGCATAAGAAAAGATATGAAATACATTTAATCATATTCAAGACTATTTCAAAATATAGTAATTCTTGAAAGTTCGATTTCACTAGAAAATATCGTCTACCCCCCTTTTTTCAGAGCTGAAATTAACGATCATTTACTATCTAGAGCTGGAATTAAAATGATTAATCAACTAGAAAACTGACCAGTCAGCAAGGGCCCCGCCATGGGTAGAATTAAAAGGGTGCAGCTTACAGAATGATTAATAAATGTACAAAGAAAAAGCAACAGCAACTGTATTCTTAAAATTTCAACATAATTCCTGAATATTCAAAAATCTGAAAATAATATTCTTGTATTTACATTAGGCAGTAAAGAACAACTTAACATTGAATTTATATTTAAACAATTATGAATCTTGTGTTATATAAAATGCCAGCCTTCAATGAATGCAAATATCATGAAGGCTTGACCTTAACTTCAATCAAACAGCAGTTGCAGACAAAGGTTTTCATTAATCTTAAAGTGACAGATAAAGAGAAGCCTACTAAATTTTCTGCAGCAGGCTAGATAATTAATCCCAAGGGATTAATTGTACCTCTCTCATCATTTTTTTCTAAAGTTACAATAAGAACTTTTTCAGTATTAATGATATTTCATTCATTTATTCTCTCAAAAAACCATACAATGGTACAAGAGGTACATATATACATATTTACAATAATTATGGACGAGCAGAGATTACAGGAGGACAGACAGTGTCAAAAATCTTTGTAATAAATATACACAATTTTCGTAAAAATGCTGGATCTGTACTTGTCATCAAATTACAGAATTTTATTGTATTTGGGTGAACATAGTATTTCTGCAACAAAAAATCTTTTCGAATCTTATATAATGCATTACATTCCAGTAAATAATGGAATTCGTCTCCTATCTGGTTATTATTACATAGATTGCACTTTCTTTCATTTCTTTCAACATTATTCCATCTACCCATCTCTATCGGAAGACGATGGTTACTTGTCCTGAATTTTGAAAAGATATTTCTAAATTTTCTTGGTAAAATAGTTAAATATTTTTCACATTCAAACTTTGTTTTAAAAATTCTATATGTAATACCTTTACTGGAATTATTCAAATCACTATACCATTTCTGTAAAAACTGATCTTTGAGCTTTTGGTTAATTGTGGTTGCAATCCATTTAACACTATGAAAATTTTGATTAGTCCAAATATTACAGAGACCCGTTGTATTAAGAATATTATGTATGAAAGATATCCATGGATTACTAATCCCATTTTTAGTGTATTTATTATAAAGATGTAAATAAATAATTCTACAGATCTTATTCTCATTCCATGTATCATTTTAGAATGATAGAATGGGGTTTTTATACAACTACATTAAAAATTAAAAACAATCTTGAATTAATATATTTAAAAAAAAAAAAAAGAAAAAAGTGAAAAAAAAGTACCCTGGTAAATCAAAAAATCTTCTTTAATCTATTTCTTTTTTTAGGATTCAATGAAATCATAACTATAAAACAAAAATAAATAATAAAAATTTATATTTAAATCCACATTTCAGAGTGTTCATAGCATTCCAAATTGATTTAACTTCAAAACAAACTTCATTTGCAGACAGAGGTGGTAATTAATCTCAATGTGACAGATAAAGATAATGCTCTGGATTTTCTTCAGGAAGAAAGCTAATTAATCCCATGGGACTCCTAGCAGCATACAGTTTACTGAATGGAAACATCTTCAGCAGTTATCTCTCTTTGCCAATGCATTCTTATATAAAGTGAAGGAATCTACCCCACCACCCCAGCTCCAAACCAAGGGACATAGAGAACCAAACTTAGCATCAAAATATGTATTTTTGCCTACTGAACTACCGTACCAAATTTGATCTTAATTGGGCAACCATAAAAAAAGTTGACCGTTCATTCTTATGCATAGTTAAGGAATCTACCCCACCACCCCAGCTCCAAACTAGAAGACGTAGAGAATCAAACTTAGCATCAAAATATGTATTTCTGCCTATCAAACTACCATACCAAATTTAAACTTGATTGGGCAACCATAAAAAAAGTTATTAGAAAAAAACAGAAAATTTGTGGACGGAAGAGTGACAGACGGACAGACAGACAGACAGACAGACAGACGGACGGACGGACAGACAGAGTGATTACTATAGGGCACCCGCAAATCCTTGCGGGGCCCTAATTACCATAGAACTGTTCTTTGTACTAAACCAAGATTTAATGGCCAAATTGCCATTAAAATTGAATTTAAAGGTTGCAAAATGTAGGCGGGAATCAAGAGTTAGAGTACGTGGTTCATTATCATGTATATAATCCAAATTTAAGCAAAAATGGGAAACAAAAGTTAAATATTTGCCAGATTCTTTCTGTGAAATTGAAGTAAAGATAAAAGTTTACTTTTAATTATATTCTTTTAAAATTATTTGCTAGAAAAAAATCTCTCCTGGGTATAACCGTAAGAGAATATTTTTCTCCCACACATTAATACATCTTGCTTTGTGTGTTCTGAATGATAGTTCTGAGTGACATTTTGAATACTGCACCTCTCTGTTCTGTCTCTCTGTAATCTTGGTCTCATCTCCTACAGGTGTCACATGTACGAGAACCAGTTCACAATGGCTGATAGGAAGTAAGCTGTCAAATTAAAAAGGATGCATATTTATTTAATCATTGCAGGAAATATGGCAGTGGTGACATGTAGCTTAATCTCAGAAATATACTGAAAGGAAAAAGAAACGCAGGGTAGCATAATGTTCTAAAACATTTT
The DNA here is from genome assembly GCF_032062105.1 of Saccostrea cuccullata. Classification (NCBI taxonomy): domain Eukaryota; kingdom Metazoa; phylum Mollusca; class Bivalvia; order Ostreida; family Ostreidae; genus Saccostrea; species Saccostrea cuccullata. Next base: position 90,094 of record NW_026934053.1, on the reverse strand, counting down.
GATCACATGACCGAAAATTACGAAAATTGGTCAGAAGAGAAATTTAGTTACTGTGCACCAAAATCAGCATTCAGAATTACTCAACCGTAAAATTTGTGTCGTCACGTAGGGAAAACGCTAAAAAGCCCAAGACACGTGCAATTTGATAACGACGAGTTTGTCAACTAATCTTGTTGCATTGTTTGATGCATATGAGGTATGCACATCTTTTTTCAATATTAAGAGACATTATGAATTTCTTGCAATCTGGGCACAGTTTACGGAAGTTCAATAAGGTCTTGTTTTTGAATTGCATAATTAATGAAAAAGGCAACAACGGTTTACTAAGCAGTTTCTTGTAAATTTTCCCCCACAAAACTTGTTACCCGTTGTCAGAGAGGGCCTGGAATGGTTTTCAATCAACCATGACGATGACGTTAACCAGGGTTCTCCATGAGCTGTTTTACTGTGTTGCTCCCGACACAGTAAAATTTTCTCCGACACAGTAACGATTCAAATTTCATGCATGCAACACAGTAAAAATTCTGCCAACACAGTAAGAGTTGTGATAATTAGAAAATTCAAAATTCACAAATTCTGTCTAACTGAAACTTTAATCAAACAATTCTACCGTTTTTCAATTCAAAAAGTTATAACACTTAATTACTAGGGCTTCACCTTGAGTAGTCAATCAATTATCTCGTAGACCCTCGCCGGAGTTTACGCATGACGGAACAAAGAGAAAGAAATTGTTTTCACAACTCAATGTACCGGTTAATTGGTAGCTGCAATAAAATACATTGTATTACTTATGAAAAATATTTAAATATGTCTTTCCTGTAGAACCACGGCTCTAGAATTATGTAAGCACTGTAAGTCAAACAATTTACATGACATCGTTCCGAAGTCATTTTATTGATGTAAATAAATTTGCCGAAAATTTTGAAATTTCAGCATGTTTACTGTTCTGAGTTTTTTTGTAATGCAGTAACTCGATCAAGAAACCTGATAAATAAACGCGGCAAATCTACTTTCACAAAAATGTTAAGTAGTTCGAATATCAGTCAGAATTTCCTCTGCTTTTCCGAACGTTTTTTCCCTTATATCAATACGTACGACCATACCATTTGTGTAACGAATTGGCGATATCTAAATAAGTGTGTGCTTATAATCTTTTGTAATTACATGTATGATGAATTTTGATTCAGTCACGAATTTGTTCGCGAAAATACCGCGAAATATTGGTGCTTTGCGTAAACTCTGCAACACAGTAAAATCTCAAATGATGGAGAACCTTGACGTTAACGCGAAACAGAGCCATGTTACGAACTGGTTATTCGTCCTGCCATCTCTTAAATCGCCACCTTACTTTGACCACAAAAGCAGCCATTTATACAGTAGATGATTATAATCATTACATTCATACGAAATTTGAAAGAAAACAATTCCGCAATTTGATTTTTTTAGCCAGTCAATTTACTGTTTTATTCCTCTCACTGGCGCATGCGCGCGCCGCTTGACCTATTTTGTTTGCGTGGTCACCCATGCTAAATATAGCCAGGGTCTGAAAGTTAAACACTCTAATGAAATTCTATGCAAAGGAGAAATAAGGCTCTGACAAATGCACGGGAGAGACATTGAGGATAATGAGAGTTTTCGATTTTCACTTTTGGGGGGTATCGTCATTTGAGCTTCAGTAACTCATGAATTATTGGACAAAATCAAATGGGAATTTTGTTACATGTTTTTGAAGGATGATTTTAAAAGTTAGATATAAAAACTAAAACATATTTTAAGAAAAACAAATTCAATTCACCTCAAAAGTTTACCCTGCGTTTCTTTTTCCTTTCAGTATAATACCGGTAGGTTAGATATAAATGATAAACAAAAAACTACAGCTCAAAGTTGCAATTTGAAAAAGGGAGATAACCTATCATTGAGAGATTGATGTATTTTGAGCAGTATCAATAAATTAGCAGTCAATCATATTACTGACACTTGTTTGGAATGTTATTCTTGTTTATAAATTGCAAATCATATTATCTGACACATATATACAGACAACGATATGGTCCAATTATCAGTGCTCCGACTTCAAATTCTGAATCAATAACCAAGAGGAATAATATTTCTTCATAGAGACATATTAACCTCTGTTTATAAAGTGACAAATGTTCAAGGACAATTCATCTGCATCACAATCCCATTACTGGGGTGGGATTCCAAGGTCCTAATATTTGTGTAAGAGACACCCAATCATTTCCTCCTTGATCATAAAAATCCCAAAAATAGCCAAACATATCAATATGTTTATTATAATGATTTTCTTTTATAATTCAAATAAAACTGATCTCTGTTAGAATATGGGGAGTTAAACTTATCCTTTGTAATTGTAAATGAGAAGATATGAAGGATTAGTGTAAATGACACCATAAATTCTGGAAGAGTGCTGGTAATTTTCACCTCTGTAATGATTTGGACAAATTTTCATGACTATGATTATTCCTGTACAATATAATTCTATACTGTTAATAGGGCTATGTATTGAGCCAAAAATTTCGATACGATACAATATTTTTTAAAGCGATATGCGATATATTGGATTCTAAAACAAGTCCATCAGAAAAGGCTTCTAAATCATTTTAATGCATACATTTGATAACAATTAAGTGTTTTATTACCCATGTTAAAGTTCTTGTCTCATTGTCTTTAAAATAACACTTCAATTAAAACTTTTGATGACAGTAAAATCAACATGTTCAAATAAATTTCTCTTTGCATTTTGTTATATTTAGAAAAAACTGTGTTATTTCCTTAGAAATTATATACCGCGGTAATTATTGAACGTTTTAATTCATAAAAGTCAAATGTAATCTTTGGTGATTGAAATTTCCATCTTTTAAACAGATTTTGAAGAAAAAATGTCTGTGCGATACGTATTGGAAGTTATTTTTCGATGCAATATTTTTCTTGAATATTGATACGTATTGATATATCGATATATTGATACAGCCCTAACTGTTAACCATTTAATATGTAGATTTCCTAACAGCACCATTCCATTTTATATGGATTTTAAAGTCGCTTAACCCGAAACAGGAACATTTTATCTTACACAATAAAAGTACGTCATTAATACATAGATAATATAGAAAAATAAATTATAAGATTGATTCAATAGTTTATTACAACAATCCTTACATGGAAAACGCAGATCAAAAACCTTATTGACAAAACAGTAGTTCCTGACGGAAGTTAAGATCTGTTGTGAAGTCAATTTTGAAAAAAATAAGTTTATATGTAATAATGAAGATAATTCAAACCCGAGTATTTTTTCTCTAGTAGAAGCCTTAGTCATAATACATCTTTTCAAAATTAAGAAATTAATTGAATATAATCCATAGTAATTTTTATATTAATATGCATATTTAAAGAATAGAGGAAAATCAGATATTTTAAAAATGATTTTTTTAAAGGAGCTAAATATTGTCTGTGTACAGGTAATATATGTACTTTGTTGTGAAATAAAATGCTCGGGTTTGTTCTTCATGAGATAAACATGTAAGCGATAAATTTAATTTTTCAAAGGTGATTTCACACGATATCAACAATGTGTCAATGATCAACATAGGATTATTTTTTGTGTGACCTAACAAAAATTATTTTTTTTACTTTTGAATTTTGATATTTTTTAAAGGAAAAAGACTTTGGGGAAATAATTTGAAAAAAGCTGAAACAATTTATGGACAATTATTTTTCAAGAAGAAAAACAAATATGTATTTTTAGCGATTAGAATCAGACCAAGCAGCTTTAATACAAACAAGATTTTTTTTTATTTTCAATTACCGTAAAATCTGGTGTGGTATTTTCTTAAAATAATTAAATTTTTTCTGTAAGCTTTCAATCTGCAATGAAACTTTAGGTCATGAATTTCAAAAACAATTCAAATCAATGGACATTATCAAGGCCAAAAGGCAACATGGCAAGGTTAACCCTCCTTCCTTTTCCATCTCAAAAAAAAAAATTCTAGTTTCTCCAGCGTCTTTTTTTTTCTCAACTGGAGACACAAATTCTATAATTAGCCTGCTTTTTAAAGCAATATGAGCTGCATTTTTGAGAATTTTATTTTTCTGGTAAAATGTGTTATTATGATTAATCTGTATTAAATTAAAACCCTTTTGATTAATAAAACAAAAATAAAGTTTAAAAATATTTCAGAAAAATATTTCTGTACAATCCAATATACAGTGTTATATAAGAAATCATTATTGTACAGGTCAACAATAATGCAATTTTGCTTCAATCAAAGCTTATAAAAAGTTCTTCCAAAGTATTGAACAACAGAAGTTTATAAATGTTCTATTTTACTGTCATTAAAAAAGTTGATTACAAATTTGCAACAAAATTTTCCGATGTCAAACATGCAGCTCATATTGCTTTAAGCAGACTTTAAGTAAAATACTAGTGAAAAGCATTTAATGGAATTTTGCTGAGGGTTCAACATTTACTTTCCCCCCCATTTCTGGAACAACTCTCCAAGGGAGACAAATTTGTAAGCAATTAGCTAAAAAGGAGAAGCTAATTGAGAACTAGATACAGTGGTCAGTTTAGTGACTTATGGAGCATCAGAATCTGATAATATTAATTTGACAGAGGGAATGAAGAGGGAACAAACTGTGTTATTACTCAATTACAGTCTGACGTTTTCCGCCAAATGTGTTTTTATCCGAAGATTTATGACCAAAGCCCTTCAATATATAAAATATATCTTCATGTAAAGCTCTCACATACTGGACAACGGTCAATAACCTCTGAAAGACTCCTTCAGCTCTCTATTTCTTCTATGCATGAATTTTATTTTAAATGGAAAATTTCTTTCAGTTTTTAGTTTTAGAAAAAATTATTTTTTTTGCAAAAATTGATGCAATTTAAAGACACACATCAAACACTGTAAATGTATTATATTTAGCATGTATGATATTTGGCGGAAATTGAATTTTGAATAAGTTAGCGTAGATTTGATTTAGCGCATTTCTTCATATTCTTCTTTATGTGTATATTTGCAAGATATTTAGTGGTGAACTTGATTTAGCGGTTGTTGAGTTCTGCTAAAGCCACTAAAAAGAATACACAGCCAAATGTAATACATTTACAGTACATGTACATTTATAAACATAACTTTATCTCTTGACATCTTTTAATACATTCTTTTGTATACATGTACTGCCTTTTTATTTCAAATTTAGTAAAAAATGAATATTTCATTTCTGACTTCCTGGGATTTTGATACTTAATATGTACAACCTTATATACACTGTAGTTCTATAATCAAGTTAGGAAGTCTTTGCAATTTTTGCAAAATGAGATCAAATTATATAATCATGCATTTAATTTTGTGCTTGGTCAAAAATAATCAAACTTTTTTCCCAAAAAGAAATTTCTCCCCTTTTAAAAACTCTCTTTCAAATATCTTGCACAGTTTTTTACTTATTTTAATTCATAACAGGTTGAATGAACCACTAGCAAATTAAGAGCTAACTTAACCTAGCAATCAACTACAAAATGGGCCCCAATGTGTTAAACAAACCCTACTAATCGAATTACACCCCAGACAATATGATCTTCCTTATAAGAATTTCAAGGGATAGCTACCATTATTGTATTATATTTTTCCCTATTGTCTAATATAAACATCATAAAGTTAAAAGGATCAGAGACCAGTATATGGGTCAGTGCTGCATCTGGATTGGTTGCGATTTATCGTATAGATGACAATGACAATGTCGGTAATATCTGGATTGGGCATTAATAGGCCAGTAACTGCAGCCTGACTTAATGACCTTACTCCAATGACGCAGGGCAGACAAAAATAAAATCGGACAAAAATAAATCAGTGTTTATAATTTGGGAGAATCGATGTCATCTGCACAAAAAATGAAATTATTTTTGAATTGATATTCACAACCATAGATTAATAGTAATCTAATAGGACTTTCAGATAACCCTTAAAATTATTATATTAAATTAAAGGATAAGTATATTGTATATTCTATGTTAAAATATTCTAAGCATACATTTACTCAATTAAATATTAAAATGGTGGTATTCAAATAATATTTAGACTGTTGTCTTGTTAAATTAAGTTGCCTTGAAAGAGAATTTGAAACTCATTTGAAACTCTCATCAATATGTGATAATGCCTAGTAATTAAGCATATCTGAGACTTCACAAAGCTGTCTCAGATTTCAGCAAAACTGAGTTGATCACTCAACTGAAAGAAAAATAGGAGAAAGGTCAAGTCAGAAATGTTACTGATGGTTTGCTCACATCAATAGGTATGATGAAGTTTCATAGTTTTTGAAACTTATATCTAAATAAACTCTAATTCAAGAAAAGTGAAGTCGATTTCAAAGGAAAGGTCAATCTTATAAATTTAAGTAAAAAAAAATGAATGAAGTTGAATGGTCAATTTCAAAGGAAAGTGACAAGGTAAAAAAAATGTTGATGAAGACGACTTAAGTTCTGCCATATAAATACTGTAAGATAATGTTGGAACTATAGAAAAATTGCATTTAGCAATTAACAGTAACTTCTAAACCACCACATATATGGTGTAGTACTGTCGATCAGAAAAAAAAAATGATGATCTATACTCTTCAACTTCTAGTAATTATCAATTCCCCCTTTGTGAATGGCAACGATTACCAAAATTAGGGACTGAAAATTTCTATTAACTTAGGAAAGATTCCCTATTAAGAGTATATACAAGTCAAACACAGCTTGATTAATGCATTATGTCTCAGGAGAAAATGGCCAGCAATGTTCTTTATTTAAATCATTGATTGTATCAAGTCCAAAACGAAAAGAACACAATCTGTAGGGTCTGTGTCAAAATGATGCCTTCTGGGATAGCACCACAATACTTTAGTCAGATAGACATTGATGGTCTATTTAGCCTCTGTCAAGAATTTACTAGGATCTTATTAAACTTTGGCAGAACAAGCACCTCAAAACATTAGGTCAGAGTAAAGTAGGCTTCATTATATATTACCCACAGTGACTTTGGCTTCACACTTTTAAAAAACAGACTAATACTAACAAATTGTGTTTGTAAAACATGTCTGATACCTCTGTTTGGGAACTCATGACCAAGGTCAAAATTTCTTAAATGCATGTCAAATAGTGGAGTGACAAGACCATCAAAAATCTGACTTTAATGTACCACCCTACCCTACGGCTGATTTGTACTTTTTTGGTCAGATATATTATCAAGCAATAATTTTTGCCCGGTCGTAGAAAATTCTATGGTCAAAATTTAAAATAAAAGGAGATCAAAGATCAATAATTGAATTCTGACCATTATAAATATTGTACATATAAAGAAAAGTTCAAGAATTCGTGAAAATGATGTATATTTGTATAGGAATTTTATTTATTCGGTGAATATGTTGATTTCATGGAAAAGGAACGAAAAAATTAATAAGAATGCCCGTTTGTCTGTCTGTAAAATGAAAGGTTTATCTAGTATTTTATTTTAACTTAAAAGGTTTAATGCTTATTTACGTTATTCTTTACGTACAATCACGTAATATTTTGTACACAAAGTAAAGAAAAATAAAATCAGGAACAACAACACCCATCACCACTAACCCCCCCCCCCCCCCCAACCCCCCCGCAAAAAAAAAAAAAAACACCCACCCCTAAAAAAACGAAATATGACCATAAATTTTGCACTTTTTAAAATATATTTTTATTAAACCTTTTTCATCTAATTCATTATTTTTTAAAGAAATTGTTCAACGCTTTTTTAAAAGCTTTTTTAGTAAAAAAATTCTTCTAGAGGTCATCCTTGCTCTCACACTGAATTTCGGTACTCCGGTCTCATCCAAAGGACAGACAACAGAATATCTAAAGTTTAAATTTATTCATTTCTCTGTCTAAAAAGGTCAATTTTTAATCAATGAATGTTGTCTATGATTTGAAAATTTACGTTCAAATTGGTGAACTTTTGAATAAACGTTTACTCATGAATTAAGCAGGGTATATTGTAGAGATTTGGGGCTTTTGAACGATTTTAAACACGTATTGGTGTTAAAGTTGCATTTCTTTGAAAAGGGGTGAAGATCGAGTTAAATTAATGACGTAATACGTTTGCTAGAGCTGTAATTTCTATTCATTGGTTTTCATGTACACGTACATATATATCTTTATTGTTAACTTTTCAAGAATATGTTTCATTTGAAAACTATAAAAGTAAAACCTTTGTAAAAGAGCTACACTGTAAAAGTAATGATAGTCGATCCTTAAAAAGATACTTCAGGTGGGTAGATAATAATTAAAACAGTGCAAAATGTTGATCACGTGGCAATAATCACATTAAATGCATGTCGTGCGTGGCTTTTTTCATCTGCTGACTGGAAATATCTTTAAATTTTGAAAAATAAGGCTGATTGCCTAAATACTCAGTAGTCTTTATCATTTCATCAGAAGTCCTAAAAATAATGTTGAAAACCTCTTGTTGTTTCTGTGGTTGGTTAAAGATACCGTATATGTCTTCTGTCTCCATTGCAATTTGTAAAATTAATATTAGACAATTAATTCTTGAAGCAAAACTGATAATTCTTTCTCAAAAGGAAATATATCGAAAAAACTTTCTTATGATAGAACAAACCACGAGTTTTCCAAGCAAAAACTTTAGTGGATTGCTTTTACGGTTCTATTTGATTCATATCTTCCTTTCTGGTACGTCTTTTCAAAAGAAAACTTGAGTACTGTAAGAAAAATATGATCCCCCCCCCCCCCCCTCATAAAGGATTACAGTAACAGAGTGCAATTTTTGGCAGTATGTACATGTAAATGAGGAAATGCGTAAACAAGATATGTATAATGTATCCCTTACTTTGAATAATGACAAAGTCCATGTTTTTGCTGTAGAAAACTCTAAAATTTAATATATTTCCGAAGGAAACATGAAATAGTTTCTGTAAGTATGGACAGTCTTTAAGATGAAATACTAAAATCGTTCTCTTTCTGTTTCTTACTTGCGTTAATCTGTATTGCTTATGAAGTAGAAAGGCAATATCCAATCATGCAAGATAACTTGTTCAAACAAGAATGTAAAGGAAAAGTGTCATGTTTGTCTTTTACGTATTTTTCTTTAAATTGAAAAAAGGAAAATTACTTTCAAATGCTCATTAATTTAAATTCAAACTGAATATTAGCATTATCTTATTAATAATAGAAGCCAATTTAATATATTTAACAATATTTTGATCGATGGAATCACTGTCATAGACATAATGGGATTCTATAATCCGTTCCCAGTTACACAAAACATTTTAGATCAAGTCGAATACAAGACTTAGTGTGAGGTTATCTTGAAAAAATTGCGGTTTCTTTGATCAGAAATCATTGTCTTATAAATCTTTCTAATGCTTAAGTAAACATTCGTTCTTAATATTGCATGAAATAATTGTATTGAATATATTTAGTTGAAATTAACACAGTTTCTATAACAAAACACAAGGTTTTTTTTAAAGGGGGGGGGGGGGAGGAGGGGCAAATGATATTCCTGATTAATTTTGCATTGTAAATTTAGATACCTGTAGCTATCCTATCACACACAAATTAGTATTTTTATAATTAATAATTAATCTTTGAAAAAGAATATTATCAGCAAGGTAAAATAAGCGACTTAAATACCCCCCCTTCTTTTCACTTTCATCGCAAGTTTAAAAAAAATTTGACTTGAGAAACTCTACGACCGTGCCAAAATGTATGAGGTGGGGTGTCTCTTTTATAAAATATAACTTTCAGCCGTAGGGTATGCCGGTCCATTAAACTCGAAAACTAAGCATCTTTTTCTAGGATTGTCACTCCACTAAAACTCCAAGGTCATCATAAGATTTAAAAGGTTCTATCACAGGGATTGAAGTTTCCTGTGAAATAAGAAAGCAATATAGCAAAAGTAACCGCCAATGTTTTATTTGACCAAGCTTTGATTTTTTTTTAAGTTGGACATCTGTTTCGAGAAAAAGGAATTTCGGTCTAGCTAACTTCAGGTTCCTTAATGCTTTCAACTAAAATGTTAGCCATATAAAATGTCCATTTAATGGATCCCAATAGCAAACAAGTATTTTAGTTTATTTCTACAGCTACTAGTCAGATAATCAGTTTGTTGGGGGCTTTCTACATGTTTCCCTGGAGTAAAATATAGTTAAGATATTTGATTAGGAATATTTAGAGGCTTCATATGAAGCCATCCAATATATAATGTGCTTCTTTCTCAGTATCTAATATCAATATTTGATATATATACAAAACCCCTGGCTTTACATTCTGTGTATTTTGTGAGATATCAGATTGGAAGTAAATTTAATAAAGATGGACTTCCCACATAAATTCACTGCTGCAGCGGTTCATCTGTCCTTAGGCATTTCAAGAATTCAAAAAACAAGAAGTCACCTCTTAGTTTCCACAATACTAATATCGGTACAAGTATTTTTACTGTCAGCTAATCTATATATTTCCTATAGACATGGTAGATGGAATAACTTATACTTACACTTTAAATTAGATATTGATCAATCTTAATCAATTTAAGAATTTTTCTTCATAAGCTGAATCACACCAATCTAATAATATTTACATATAAAATTACACTCAGAATAGCAAAGTGTAAAAGTTCATCTTGTCATTTGACCTTGACCTGGCATTAGCTCAGGTGAGCTTAAAAAAATTTACCAGTATTCTGCACATGCATTTTTGGGAACATAAATTAACTGTGGGGCTGTGAATTTTACAACAGAGATGGAATATATTTCATTTTTGTATATCTATTTACATGTTAAAAAAAAAAGTTGACATTTTTTCTATATGACTTGAGATTGAAACTAACAACATATTTTTATAGGTACTCAAAAAGAGTCAAGTTTTGTCAAGTATCTCGTAACCCAGCCCCCGCCCACCCCTAACACCCCCGTCTGACACATTGATACTTTATATACACAAGGATTTTTTTCAAAGGAATTAAGAAAAATGGTAAGCTTATAAGCTATAGGATTTAGAAAAAAAATATCCTACTAAGCAGGTCACTGCCTCTGCTCATGATGAATCATTTAACGGCAATTCCATTTCTAATTGTTCAGTCAGTAAACTTAGTTCAGCACTTCCAGGATTCTTAGAGGAGGCATTTATTGGACACAAACCCCTGTCAATTTCTGATTAATGGTTATAAGGCTTGTCACAAACATAACAGAATTCCAGATCTCATATCACTTCAATATAGTGACAGAATCTCCACTTATTGATGCTTTTTCAAATTCAAAGTATTTCAGCAGGTTTATTTTTTTATTAATTATTTGAACTGTTGACATCTTGAAGCTATATCTCATTGCTTATAGATGTTATCTGGGAAAGCTTAACTTGGGATTAAATTCTTATCCCCAGCAAGATTCTAAGAAAATAACTTTAAGACATTAACAAACAAACAGTTATGCCAGCTAATGGTGACTTAAGTTTTTTTAAGACTTCCATCATCAGTCTCCTCACTGTAAGCCATGTATCAGTAGAATTCAATTAATGATTTTTTTTCTTGCAGTTGCAGGGAAAACAGACAAGACTGTATACTTATTCGGGTAATTCTGTCAATCTTAGCAGACACTGATGCTGTCCAGTGACAGAAATTTACATACTGTTATTCCGCCAATTAACAAAGATGTCCGGAACTCGTAAAAAAGGCAATAGACTTCAATAGAAAAATTCCATGTCTCTGTGTTTAGTTCTTGCAGTGTTAGGACCTGAGGATATCAAATTGATTAAACCAATACGAAATCTGTTTAAAATTAACTGCAGAGGCAGGGGTCCAAATATCAAGCCCTGGGGGTGAGGCTATACATGTAATGGATTTATTGTCAAAAGTCTGCAGTGGGAATAAAGTTGGGAAAAAAAATCTATCAGAGAGTTGACCGAGTCAGATTGTGTGGGCTAGCTGACCCGATAGTGTCAGTATTGTTGAAAAAATCTCTGCCGCTTTATATAACTTAAAATGACATTTATCCTAGCCCTGGTGTTGTCTGGATGGTCCATATATCATTGGATTTAACTTTCTGCTGCATTATGGGAGCTTGGTGATTTTTTAGCAGGAATAGATGATGCGCGTACATTGCTCCTGTGGTGCAGCATTCTGCACAAGTAACACCTATGTGCCAGTGCAACAAAGAAGGTAAGAATTTTGATTATTTTACTTTTGAAATTTCTTTTTTAAATTTCTTTTTTAAAAATATTTATTAGAACCAAAAATTAATAATAATTAAATGAATTTTTTACTTTAACAACGTTTTTCCAATATTTTTTTTAACACTGAAATTGCGTTAGCTATCAAAATAGTTTCATAGATGTGCACACGATGATCACACCTTCTTGTAGATCCCTTAATATAAAAGTTTGGTTGAAAAACAAGGGAGTTATAGCCATTTAAAGTTTCAATTTTTAATTTAAAGCAACTTAATGAATTTCTGTAATTGAATATTTAAAATTTTTAGGAAATACAAATATTTTAAATTTCAAAGAATTTCTCAAAAAACAAAGGAGATATAGCCATTTAAAGTTTCAGCCAATCAGCTCAGCACACGCACATCTTTTCAAAAATTCATATATTACTGGTAGATCATTATAATGTAGGACATGTAAAATTTCAAAGGATTATAACAATTACAATATGTTTTAATTAATTAAATTTTTTTCCCAAAAAGCAATTTGTTTCTTGAATTATAAAGCACGTGCGCGCAAAATGACCTTTGTTTAACTTACATAACTGTCAATATTTCACCTAAGTCGGATGTGTAAAAGTTGTATTCCAATAAAATTTATATTCTCAAAATGAAATTACTATTCTGAAACACTGCATTATTTTTTTCCATTAAATTGTTATTTTTATAATATAAGTGTTCACATTACATTATTCTGAAATTTGTGGAAGTCAGGGGACATAACTCATGCTTTAAAGTTATTAAAACAATATCAAGGCATGCAGTCAAAATATGATATGCTGTCAAAATTTAATATAGAGAGTTATGGAACATTAAGCATGTATAGTATAACCTAAAGGGATGATGTTTTCTGATATTACAAAGAGTCAGAGCTGCCAGTGCAGCAGAAAATCTGGAACCTTACAGCAGTTTGATCTTTATTATTGGTAGTTCTGAAAATGATTGTCTGTACAACTTAAAAATGAAATACTCAACCCCCATCAAAAGCAAATGAAACTTGACCAAACAATTTGTAGAACAAAGGAGATAGTTGTGAGATCTAGAGGTCTGTCTAATTAGTTGTGATGGGTGTAGACCTGAGGCTTACAGATCTGAGTTACCGTTATGAGGAGACATCATAGCATTGAGAGATGTTTTACACTGTGTACTGATAGATCACCCTAACAGGGTCCTAATTAACCCATACAACAGAAATACAGTAAGCTTAGACATCATGCAATCTTGACTCATCTTATTAGTACTGGTAACTCAATATTTACAACCATATTATCTCATGTACTCATTATGACAATTAAATTCTAATGAACTGTAAATCTGTTAAGCATTATCATTACTCATTAAAATGTAAGAACTTCAGAATTTTCATTTCTCTCTCTCTCTCTCTTTCTCTCTCTCTTAATTGGTACAAAATTCTTCACACACAGGCACATGCACTCAGCACTCATCTTATATCATACCATTTCTACTCATGCTGATCAGTTTATAACAACCAAATTGCATGATCCTAAATTTTAAAGCAATTTACATTTTCATCAACATGGCTCTGTTTTTTTTTTGTTTTTTTTTTTTTTTTTTTTTTTTTTTTTTGTTAAAAGTGCATATATGTGCTTTTACAAACTATATAGTTTTTTCTCTTTTCTCAGAAATTCATATTGTTTTTTTAAAAACTATTCAGTTTTCCTAAATATGGGAGCTGAGATGAAATGCTTAGATGTTTAAGAACTTTACTGCCCACAGAAATAGAAATTTTAACAGCATTTGGAGATTCATAAATGATTACAAAAACGAATCAAATTCTGCTGATTCAGATGTTTTTAGTAAGAATAAGTCACTGAACAAAATTTGAAATCAATACAAGAGAGCAAAGTTCCCCAGCAATCTGTCAATCATTTCTTTATTAAATTCATAGGTTGGTATTGTTAAGGCACACAACAACATGATATCTGTCAAAAGGTGATCTTTCAGCTGTAAAACATAAGACAATAAACAGATAAATTCATTTGATTTTAATTGAACTGTCATTGAATGTTAAGTTAGATTATGATGCAAATTTTAACATTTTGTCCCTATATTTCGTTACATTCTGTTTCCTTTTGGCTTAGAAGAAATTCTCTCTCTCTCTCTCTATCCCTCTTAGACTCCCTCTCTCTCTCTCTCTCTCTCTCTCTCTCTGTGGGGTTTTCCATTCAATTGACTTAAGTCATCGTAACATATTGTGTACTTTCAGCTCCATTAAACATTTGTACATAATACTTAACATCAAAAGAGTTTTGTGAGACACAGAAGAAATACAACAATTAACTTATTTTACATTGTTCACTTCACATTCCAATGGAAGCTAAGGTTAAATCAGATTGAATGGTTTATTTCTATAAGGGATCAGGTCGCCCACACGGCGCAGTGGTTAGAGTGTTTGCTTAAGAGTCGCGAAGTAAGGAGTTGATCCTTACGTCGTGGCTTCAAATCCCACTGTGGGACGTGGAGACCGCGGTCCTTTGGATGAGACCGTATAAACCCAGTCAGAAGTCAAATGTCTCAGTAGGTGCTGGCATGAAAAAGATGCTCACTGCTTAATGATCCTGAATACCAAGCATAAGACAAAATTTTGTAGCTGAGACTCCACTGAGGCAAGTGGTGGGGTCCCCATATGAGTGAAAAATTCTTGAGAGGGACGTTAAACAATATACAATCAATCTATGGGGTCAGACTGCATTAAAAAACTTTTCAAATTAAAAAAATCTCTAGAACAACCATTTCAAATTAATTTATTTATACTGAGTTGACAGTCGGCTAAATTCATATAACTTAATCTCTTCCGAACAAGTGAATTCCAAAAGCCAAAGCTTAGCAAATGATTTGCAGGTGTCAGGGAAAAATGAACTTTATCCTAATATTTAGTGACTCAATACATTGCTACATTTTCCTATTGCTTTTATTGAGTCCAATACCTTTTATAAACTCAGGAGATAGCTAGGATACTGAATATTCAAACTCAGCATGAACATTCTTGATAAAATTCTATGTGAAAGACCAATGACCATTCAGTGATGACTTGCCTGTCCAATCAGACATGCAGACAGCCAAGCCTATAATAATTTACAGCAAGCAAGGAGTTAATTAATGAAGCAAAGACAAGGATCTTTTGTTCCTAATTACTGACCATCATTATCACCTGGGTGTGTTCATGTCTGCAGTACTTTAAGGGTCTATCACATTTCCGATGGCATTCCATAGAGTTCTGGCTATCAGTCTGCACTGTCTGTTCAATCTTTGGGTCACTGAGTAATATTTCATGCTGCCATATCACTCCAAGCTGGTCTGGAAAGGACATGGGAGCTGTATGTGACATTTTGGACAATTCTTGTTCATCAAATATCTATTTTCTATTTAGAAACTATTCTAAATGAACTAATCATGCCTCTGTACATCTGAAAGTGAGCCATCAAGGCATGGACAGCTGACTGCATGCTATATTGTCCTGTTGTTTTTCGATTATTCATGTTGTTAGCATATCATCCTGTCAACCACATCTAGTGATTCTAGTCAATTTAACATTCTGTTCAATTAAAGCCTGATAAATCCCTAAAGTAACTGAAGAATGTATTACATCTAACTGTTTTGAACATTTTTTTATTGGCAATATATGTCAGCAAGATTTGACACAAGTTTCAGAAACGTAAAGGTAGTACTTAGTCCTTTCCCCTATTACATCTAGACTCGGTGGGCTATTTAAAAGTGAGGACAGTCAGGATGCACAATACTTAAGTTTTGTTTCAACATAAACCTTTAGTTCCTTTCTTTTTAAAAGAAAATTAATTTATCAAAAAGGTTAAGTTAAGAAAAGGTTTACAATGTATTTCTATATTCTTGCAAGGTATGAGTTTCTGAGATTTAATTCTGAAACTTAGTTGATATTCCACAGAGTGACTTTAAATTTAAGTTGACGATATTTCCAGTTTTATTAATGTCTAAATCACGATAAAAAGAAACAGTTAAAAATCACCTGAGAAGATTCATTTTTGCCTTTGAAAATCTCTAGAATCCTAGAGGTTCTGGGATCTTTGCTCCCTATCTCTCTACCTGGGGGCTTTACCCTAGACCCACTGGAGGTGCCCCATTTAACTTCCAAACCTAGATCTGTCTCTAGCACTGATTTCAGGTTAATACATTCTGAAATTATACATGTTGAAATGTAAGCATCATAGGTTAGACCAACAAAATACAGTGTAATTACAAGCCAGACATAGTCTCATTGGATATATCCACTCAATACAAGAAAGCTGATAAGTTTTTTATTCCCTTGCATTTTCTTTATCCTGAAAAGTTAGATCACATTCACAAGAGCAGCTATTATATATCAAACATGTACATAAGTCTTAAGACTGTTGCTGTTGGAAAACCCCCAGTGGTCATCCTTCTGATCTTGTTAACACTGACCCAGGGTAGTGGTCATTTCTTTGTAGTAGTACAAGCCAGGTGTGATCGGGTTCTCTCTTTCCCCCATAACAAACCCCCCACTAATTATCCAGGGAACATTTCTCCCATCACTAACAATTAGCCACAGGTACCAGAAGAGGTTGTTTTTCTTCTACGACTCTTCTACATACTACAGCTGAATCTGCCCACAATGTCGCCACATCTATGCCATTGATATGGAGCCTACTGGTTCTAAGGGTACCTACTGGTTCATGATATACTCTGTGATTTGTTATTCTCAATGTTTATAATTTTTTTTCTGGGATTTTATAAATTGGCCGGAGCTTATGAATGGATATATTGCAAATGGGTAAGTGTGAAACTGTTACATGTAATTTGGAGGGAAAAAAAGTAGGAAATCTTTGTAAAGCAAAAAAAGATTACCGGTAACTGTCAAGGAAATAGAATAAATTTTTGGATTCCTTTTACATATTTGCATTAGAATAAATTACTAGCTGCTTTTACTGATTCTTTAAATATTGCTGAAATGGAATCTTGAATTGACAATCCTAGCTGGTACCACATATTAAATATACATGTATCCAAAACACAATTTAAAATATTATGAATAAATACTCAAAGCTGGCTTAAATTCATATATTTTGAACATAAAAATCTGAAGATTTATGAAATTCACTGAACGAAACAGCCTTATATAATTTCAAAACCATTAAGTTGGTCCCTCATAAATCCAAAAGAAGACCTAAATATTACATATTAAAATAACTGAAATAAATTTTGCATTCAAGATGATTTTTCACACCAAACCTCGGCAGCAATAGAGTTTTATACAGTTCTCCTCAGAATTTCAACAGTGACCAAATATTCACACATTGTTTTCCTCACAATTTTTTCTTTCATTAGCAACAAACATCATCTTTTGTCATTGTGAATTTCCTGTGGGAGGGTCGTAATTGACAAAACGTCGGCTGAGAGGGAAGCTAAAGGACGCGTAGCTATCAGAGGGTTTGTTAGGGTCACCATCGGAGACACGTAGATGTCAAAATACAATTCCCTGTAAATTCTGGCAGTTCATTTCCCAAACCAGATATCAGGCAGGCAATTTATCCTTGATATTTATTAATTTCTCAATTTTTTTTAAAAAATATTTTCTACTTAAGGTATAATTTTTTTACTGTCCATGATCATGCCTTTCGCATATTGGGCAGTAAATTTAAAGGCATGTAGCTAAGTCGAAATTTTAGATTTTTTTTGAAAATACAACCCATGTGTCCTGAATACCTACTTATTGTTTAAATTTGAAATGTGCATTAATTTAACTATTCATAGTATTTTGGACTGGTTCGGGAATAGAACAATATTAGGTCTTCCGCTATCAGGTTGATTTCATTTTTTATTTTTAGGTTTTATCAGAATATTTTTTTAACGAATATTAACGAAATCATTTACAGTGTCTGATCGTGCTTGTATTTCATATTTCTTACTCTCATAATAAAAGCCAATAAATTAAGATGTTTACCTTATAAATCAACTTACAAAGATTTTTCATAAAGTCCCAAGACATTCCATATTTCTTCATCATGTCATTAATTAAGCATCCATGGAAGTCAGAATATTCAGACTGATATAGAGTAACCTCCCCTTAGAACAGATCTAATTGATGTGCACGACTGTTGATATCCCAATAAGACTAATATTTCTAAATGTAAGGAATTAATTCAATAATCAATCATTTATAATTTCAAGAGTCAATAAATGTGCATCTGTGCACTGACTTTATCTCTAACTTAGTCTCAAAATATCTGTCACCCTTAAGCTTTTTTTTGATTAGTTTCAAATGGAAAGGTTTGTTTTTCTGTGGAAAAATAAGAAGACCAATTAATGCAAATGAAATTTTGACTGCATGTTAATTGTACAATATGGTTGGTATACATAAGATATAAAAATTGACAAGTTTATGAAAAAAATTTTACCATCTCTAATTAATTCATAGAAGACTGTATTAATTACCTATTAACAACATGTTGTAATGTTGTGATTTCGGAAAACAAAAATGTCCAAAATTTGTTATATCGAACATTCAAGGGTATCAAACTCAATAAAATTCTTTAAAAATCTTCCTTTTTGTGATTCAATTTCAACAATATCCATTAGATAATCATTTTAAAATTATGTAAAAATTTATCATTCATTTTTTACTTCTCGCTTTAAGTTAAAGGTAGATAGTTTATTATTATAAGAGATTTATTGAATTTACAACAGCAAAACAAGTTGGTTTTTAAGCATCTCTTGACTTTTACATTCCACCACTTTGCTTTAAACTCAGATAAAAAGACCTCAAAATTTAGAAACCATCATAGATTAAGTTTGAAATAGAAATGAAAAAAACAAAAGGCTTGAAAGATCATATATTGTACAATTGTCCAAAAAAAAAAGATTTTACTCTTTAGTAAAGCTAAAAGCTCTATAACAATATATATATAACTACAATTGAAGTATTTAACAAATCTTTCCAGAACTTTACCAAGTGAGAGATCGCAAGTTGAAATGTTCAGCATTGTAAAGTAATTCAAGACACTTGTGGCATACTTAAAAAAAAAACTGAAGGAGTTGCGCAGCAATTGAGATGACTTTCGAGAGTGAAATTACAAGATCAACAACACTTCACTCTTGCAGAAGTATGACAGTGCTGTCGCTAAGAATTCATTCCCCTAAATTAACTCAACAGAAAAAAAGAATTCTAGGAAACTGCTCTGAGATAGTTAGAATAATTACAAATCTTTTTCACTTTCATCAATAAATCATGAAATTTGGTTTTATACATAGTGCTATATGTATCAAACAAGCACCACTGCAGGAAATTTTTTCAGTGTTTACTATTTTTTTTAATAACTTATAGGCCTAGTACAGTGTATTATTCATTTAAGTTACAACATTATAACTAGACCTGCCTTTTTAGTGGTGGGGTAGGGGTGTTACAAATGTATATGATTAATACAAATTCTATACTAGCAACCTAACATGAATCTTGAACTCAGGAACAATATTCTAACTTAGTAAAAACAGTCTACAAATCATATTTACTTGAACACTTTGTTAGAAGCTATGTTCTCTGAGGAGAAAAGATTTATTCCCACCATACAGAACCCTGGAACTTAATTATTCTGCAATGAAAATGCCATTGGTTAAGACATCAAACTGTAGTAGGAGTCAGAACTAATCTATAGATTGCTAAAATAGGACACACAGAAAATAATACATCTCTGTCCAATTCCTGATTTTGACTTTCAGCAAATTTTTTCATGTGGTATTGCAATAGAAGGTTTAAATATTGCTTGCTTAATCCTAATAAAATTTAATTGTGCTATCCATTCTACAATTTCAAGACAATTGTGGCATCTGAATACCATCAGATGCAATGTATGTACTTCAAAGAAAACTGAACTCCACATTTCTAAAAGAAGTGCATATAAAATACTGTTCATTGTAACTATACAAAAGAAGAACAATTAATTTGATAGACCTGTTTTATAGCAAGATCAATTGAGTAATTTTCTATTTTGAGATTCTTGACAAGGTTTTCTTCTCATTTGGCCAGAGACAAATGCTAGCAGGCTAACACAATTCATAGAGGCTCTCTGATAAAGAAAATCCTTATTTTAAGCATATTTTGTAGTTTTCACTGTTTAATCCTGTTTCTAATGAAATCTATCACACATTGAAATAACAACATGCCTGTATTAGACAATAATAACTTCTGGCTGTGAAATCAGCAGTCAGGATAATACTTTCCATGCCTTTCTGAAATCTGATGAAGATTTATTTGTTGTATGCAAAACCTTAGATCAATTTTACCTTATCAAGTAATTAATACCTAATTAACACAGACACATGTATCCTATCTGCACTTATCCTTACATTAAGTCACACTGACATTAATTTGACATTTCTCTATAGGCATATGTAGTTCTCTATATTAATTCATTTATTGTACAGTATATTTATAGGAGTAATTAATAGCTGGTAGACATATACACAAAGTAAACTTGACATGCATATACATATGCAAGAATGTACATTAATACCGGGTATGTGTAACTGTGTGACCTTAATAATATCGACCTTGAGTCAGGGTAAATCCAGATAAAACTATATTCTGTAGAATAAAGCAGATACTAAGTTGTCCTTGTCAATTGAACTTATTTACCAATGACCTTGATTTAATACTCAGATGAACAGGGTTCTCCATGAGCTGTAAATTTTTACTGTGTTGGTCCCGACACAGTATAATTTTCCCCGACACAGTAATAATTTGCCGACACAGTAAAAGCTGTGATTATCAGAAAATCCAAACATATATTCTCTCTATATAACTGAAACTTTAATCAAACAATTAATCTACCGTCTATCAATTCTAAAAGGTAGAGCACATTTAAGGCTTCACCTTGCATAATCAATTATCTCCTAGACTCTCACCAGACTTTACGCATGAAGGAACAATTTAAGACAAATAATTTTGTTTTCACACTTCCATATAACAGTTATTTGGCAGTTGGATTAAAAATACATTTTATTATTTTAAAAAAATATTTAAATGTCTTTTCTATAGAGCCACAGCTCTGAATTATGTTGGCACTGTAAGTCAAACATTCCATCGTACCATTTATGTAATGAATTACTGATTTTAGTGTGTGCATGTATTAATTTGTAATTATAACGAATAGTGATTCAAAATTTGATGTTTTAAATGTGCAACACAGTAAAATTTCAAACGCCCTTTAAATTCAGGTTTTATATTTTTTTATATTTGACTTCAAATTTCATGAAAATTATGTACCTTAATCATTGCCTACAAGAAGAATTGGGCTGATTCCTGATTAGAAAATTAAGATTTTTAAAGATTAAAAAAGTTTGTTTTGTTGCCATTTATTTAGTTAATATTCATTTGAATTATTTGGGGCTTAATTACAATAAATATTAGCAGAATATTTGATATGGCAGTTATAAATTCTGACAACATAAGTCTGTATAAAGTGCAATACATCAACAATTCCTTCATTATATCTCATTGCCTTAGTATGTCTTACAAAATACAAACAATAGATAAACAACACATTGATATCTCTGTGTTGATAAGCTTTATGCATAATGCTCATTATCTCCATGTCCATCCATCCAAAACAAACATGAGCCCCTTCCTACATATTTATGTTATATGTACTGTTAACTGTGGTACTTTATTAGACAGGTAGCTTCTAAAACATTTACACTGTGATGTAACATGAAGTGTTGCTCACATCTGGTAGCCATCTTTTCTGGGGAAAGCTGCCATTCATGATCGAGTCTCACATGATTGAACCTGACAGACATACAGGGAGGCCAAGCCTTGTTTTATCATATACACCCGACCTCAACTACTTGAGCCCTGTCTGGACTCATTAGGGCAATGTTGCCAATTATAGCCCCTCATCCTTTAAGCCCAATACATTCAGAACAAGTGTTGCCATAAATATGAATTTATTTAAAACAAATCCATCTGGTAGTGGGTTGATTCAGAACAAATGATCATTCAACTTTTTAAGAAACCCAATTTTTTAAATGCAGGCATAAAAAATATATAATTTATCAAATTATTTTGATTATTGATTGCTTTGTTGATATATATTTAAATTTAATTAATATTATTAAGAAAGATTAATAAAAATAATAAATTAATGATTTTCAGGAAATGACTACCTGGGACAAGTTAAGAATATTTAATACTGATATTTAATATTAAAAAATAAACTTCCTAAGGCCTTGAAAACATATTTTCCTGTAACAAAACCAACCCATTCAACATGTTCAACATGCTCAAGGAAATACTGTATAAATTAAGGGCTGGTCTTAAATCCAGTCAACATCCTCAATTCAACTGTGCATTCTCTTTTATTTCATTTACCGGGTGCATGTAAGATAAAGTCTGCATAACATATACAACTCATAGTATGTATGCTTGGATGTTCTGAATACAATGTTGACTTGGAGTTGACATGTGTTGCACATATGATGTACACTGCTCATTCCATCCCAATTAATATACAATATTGTACCTCAACCTTCATTAGTTAAATAAATCTTCTCTTAGCTAGATCAAGTTATATATGATATGGACATTAATCCATGGTGTTCAAGTGTTTCAAGCACATAGTACAAAATTGCAAACATGATGATATTTCATTTTTTATTTTTGAATTTGACACTCAAATAAAAGTACAAGGTTATATATTTTTTAATTTTTATCCCACCTAACGAGATTTTCTCCACATGACCTCCCCAGACCCCCCTCACATATAAAATGCTTACTCAGCATGCTGCTCTACCAGGAAATGATGTAGAAATTAGTCAGTATCAAGTTTGTAATGGGGATCATCAATTGAGGATATAATATCTGATTTTTATAGTGGTATCACTACAGGATAAAATACCAGCTGACTATTACACACCTTTCAACAAATAAGATAAATAACACATTGTATTCATTTTCTAAAAAAAAACATTTTCGGTTTGACTAAAATACAAAACAGATTCTTGTAACTTAAGATATACATTTTCTTGTTTAGATTAAAACAAATCATTATTTTCCTATAAAAATTAATGTGGAGTTTAGTGCTTTTGTAATAATCCTGAAAATTTTCTTTACGATCGATCATTTTTTCTAGCATGCTGGCATAATGTTTGATTTATAACTCCCTTTTGTTTTGTCTTCAAAGTATAGACCTGGTGCTTGTGGTCCTGAGAAGAAGAAACATTGCTCAATATTTACACAAAAACTTCCTTCAAGGCTGCTGTTGATATGAAATGAAAAACTCATGTGAATAATGTGAAGCAGATCTGATGCATGTAGGCCACATGACAGGATAGGGCCATAGTTCATAAAACATTTCTTAGAAATGCCAAAATCTTGCAATGAATTCTGTTTGTGAGTTGCAAAGAAAACATTTCAAAAACTGGAATAAGACAATAAATTTTCTTTGCAAAGAAAACATCAAAAATTGAAACAAAAATTTGATTCAATTTTTGGTGAAATTGCATGCCATGGATCTTGTATTTACCAGTCCATATCTTTTTTTTTTTTTTGCCTTATCCATTATAGAATGAAAATTATTTTATGTAAAATCAATTGATGAAGATATTTTTCTATTATATTGCTGATTGAACCATTTGCTAGTCCTTAGTAAATAACCAATTGGACCACCAAGCCATATGACAGAGAAAGGAGGTGGTGGGGGTTTAACCTACAATCAGAAATAAATTTCTTCACTTAGAAAGACATTAAACTTGATGATTCCACAGCTAGGAGGGGTTTTATTTTCATACAGTCTGATTTCATTTGGATGCTGGGATGATGTGCCAACTTCAATAGAACCATGCACTATATCAAAGAACTCTCTCATCAAAAGGTCTCCAGGCATTGGGAGTTAACTGTCAATTTAGCAATCATTAAACAGCTAATTAGAATAAAGGAATCTATGAAGTCATGTCTTTTGTATAAATTCCAGGATTAAAAAGATTCCAGTTTCCATCAGAATAAATCATTACATCATTAAAGTAGTCCCAATCATGAAAAGAATCTTCTTCCTCTTTCAATTTGCAGTTTACAAAATCTGAAGGCTGGTGATTTTCGGGTTTACATTTGGTAATTATAAAATTATCCTGCTCATTACCTATGTGGAAAATCCAGCCTCTCTCTCTCTCTCTCTCTCTCTCTGATTATAAAAGCTCATTCTAAAAAAAAAGCATTCTTGATGTAATTAAAATGATCCCTAAATTAAACAATTCTTATTAAATTCAGCTTCCAAAAAACATATTTGACATAATTAAAAAATCCTTTAATCAAACTATTCTGAATCCACACAGAGCTGAGGTCATCAGCGTTTGATCTTACCAAGGTCAAGGTCGTACATCTGTAGAACATGTTTCTGATTGTTTTAGGTTTATTATTACCACTTTCAAGAGGAACTCCCAGCCAAATTATAACAGGCTCAGTCAAGCACATATTTCTAGATAATGAGCACTGTATTGAGGTCCCTCACCTCTTTGACATTCCTGCTTCCTACTTTCTCATTGTATTTTTAATTTAAAAAAAAAACAAAAAAAACCAGATGTTTATAATTGTCATTTCCCCTTACCCCGACCAATACAAAGTGTATAATGCTGAAACATAACCCACTTAGAAAAAACTTAAAATTCACATATTGTAAAGATGAAAGTGTGGAAGTGAAAGTCAACTAGTGTAAGATTCCAATTAATATAAGAAATTCAATTCTGGTATAAAGTTCATATAGTCTCAGTATTATCTTCCTTAAAAATAATACGTACTGCATGCATGCATTACTTGAAAGTGAATTAAAAATCATCTGTGAGAATTTAAAACACTGACAGATTGAGGTACAAACATCCTTTAAGGTAATGGCCTACATCCAGTTAACCCCTCCTCTAATCCCAACCTCTTACGTCATATCAAATAAATTAATGAATGACAAAAAGTAATTCATTGCTCATTGCTTCAACTTTAAAAGCAAAGCAAGACCTCTGCTATAATAATGTTTTTGTAAATACTTACAAATTAGTATGTTTACTATTACATGTAATAACTATAAATTAAAGGGGAGACAGCTTTCTATCCTACAGCTTCTATTGTTATATTTGATGTTTTAACATATTGCAATAATTATGACTTTTTGGGTTAATTGTCAAATTATATGTTTATTTGGATCTTTTCTGGAAAAGGCCAAACATTTTGGGAGTTCAGAGTATCAGTGCAAACACTGAACTATTAAATAGAGGGAATGTAAATCAGGGGAAAGAACTCTGCATGTTGTCCTGTTCTATCAAATACAATAAATTTACATTTAATTGCCTGTTTAAATTTAAATTTCTCTGGTATGTAGCACAGTAGCTTTCCTGTAAAATAGTTTGAATTGGGGTCATAAGATTACAAAGTGCAGAATGAAAAAAAAAAATATTTCGTCATCTTTTTACGTCAATCTCAAACTCAAACCAGGTTTTAAAGATTACAGAATTTTCTTCCTTTTTTTACGCCAAAGAAAAAAATACCGATGTTCATCACAGACCTTGACAGGTCAGGCAAAATTCTCATGCCTTCCTTTTCATAAGGTTTACGATGAAAAAAAAATCTAAGCACAGTATGAACCCTCCTTCACAAAACACTTCTGCATTAAGGAGGACAATAATTTGCTCGTATATCAAAACTGATAATGCACCCAGAATGAGAGTATTTACAGAACTGACAGCTTGCAATGAAAAACTCGTCATAAAAATCAACCAATGGTTAAAGCGTAAAAACTGGTTTCACTCAATTACATCAGAATCAGTCACAAGGTATCTGGAAACCTCCATAATAAGGGAGTAGGCAAATTATATTTTATAAAATAACCACAATCTCTTAACTTGAAATATTTTTTGAAGATACAGAAACCATACAATTTCAAATTAAATCATTAAAAAATAATTTATCTTGTAAAAAAAAAAAAAAGGTTTGTAGAGGCAAAGTTATTGAGATAACTATACATATGTTACCTTCAGGTACCATCTGTGGCTTTGAAATGGTAATGAACATTTTAAAAATACTGGTACATGTAATTTGATCAGAAAATTCTTTGATTTTTTTTTTTTAAATGCTTGTGGTTTTGAGTACATTTAGTTAAGAGTCTAGAATATACGTATATATATATATATATATATATATATATATATATATATATATATATATATATATATATATATAAATATATAAATGTATTTTTGTGTCTGTTTCAGGGGACATAATAAAGAACACATGAAGTTTTCACCCTTAGGAAAGTTTAACTATTTCCACGACCATCTGAAGATGCCATCAAATGACATTCATGCTCGGAGAAAACGGCATAAAACAGCCTTGGCCATCGTACAGGAATTGGGCTCCGAGAGTAATGCACATGGCCTTGCCAAAATTGCTATGTCACTGCAAACCAAACGAAAGGTCATGTGGTCCCTGCTTGTGATTATCGGATTTACAGCCGCCGCGATTCACTTATCCTTTCTCGTAATTAAATACCTACAGTACAACGTAGTGGAAGTTTCAGAAATGAAAGACGGGATGCCAGTGGAGTTTCCGTCTGTGACGATTTGTAACACGCAGGCTCTTTCTCTTACCAAACTAAAGCAAAGAATGAACGAAAACCTTGACATAACTAACTGGATCAATTTTATATACCAAGCAAAGTTTGGTGAACATTTCTCACGTGTGGAATCCATTCAAGGATTTTATGAAAATTTATTCCAGGAAGCCCATATAGTGGGGCATGAAATAAATGACACACTTCTACACTGTCGATTTAATCAAAGGCCATGCTACCCTCACAATTTTACCAAATTTTTCGATGGAAAAAATTACTACAACTGTTACACATTCAACAGCAAATTAGGTGAGGAGGGCATGCAGTATATGCACACTACAGGGCCACAATATGGATTGTCCATTGTCATGGCACTTGATAATGATGACCCCCCATTAGGTAGTTATGGACTCTACAACCAAGAGAGTAATATTGGCCACACCGCTGGGCTGAGGGTACAGGTCCATGCCCCTGAGACGATGCCTAGCCCCATGGACCATGGATTTGATATCCCTCCAGGATATTCATCATCTGTTGGTCTAAAAACTGTCATGAATTCACGGAAAGCCTATCCGTATGGAAATTGTACACACGATCGACTGACCAGAAATCCAAAATATCGTAATACGATATTCTCGTGTTTTCAGTTATGTAAACAGGAGATCGTGATAAGAGAATGTCAGTGTAGGACGTCTGGACTTCCCTATACAGAGAAACAGAGCAACCTCTCCTACTGCGGAACCTTCCAGAACTGGCAGTCCCTCTACGCTGAACTCAGTAAGACCGGGACCTTCAACAGGACCAATCTCTACAACAGGAAGTTAGACTGTGAGGTCAAGGTTCTACACCGTCTCTCTAATGATCGGAGTTACGAGGTGGGCTGCCAGTGCTTCCAACCTTGTCAGGAGACTTACTATCAAAAATCTATCTCTCTGTCTTACTGGCCCCTGGAATTCTACCAGTACAATGCTTTGCAGAATTTCTATGGGATTTTACAAGATTCGACGAGAATTAACGATTCCTTCATGGCAGAGGCTTACTACAATCTTCATGAAATTATCAAAAAATATGAACCGCTGGCTCAAAATATGACAAAGGAAAACCAAGAACGAATGCTATATGCTGATATTCCCATGGACGAGCGACAGAAGCAAGCTCGGGCCACGCAATTAATTCATCAAAATCTACTTCGTCTTAATGTTTATATAGAGGATCTAAGTGTCACTGAATTTAAGCAGATGGCTGACTATGGAATAGCAGATTTGTTGTCAGATATCGGTGGCACACTAGGACTTTGGATGGGGATATCCATTTTAACAATTATGGAATTAGTGGAATTAGCCATTCGCCTTATGGCACTACTTTTCAAATCTGAAAATAAATATCCTGACCACCATGAGGACAATGGATCAGCCAATGGTATCTTGGAACAAAATACGGATAGGACGATTTATCCTCATGACACTTATGCCCCATATTCGCAACCTGAATATCAGACTTTTGAAAAAAATGATTACGGTCGGACTTCGAACAGTGAACCTCCTGATTCACCAGTTTGATTTTTCTTGTTATCTCCCCTTTATTCCCATGGAATTACACTAAACTGGGATTTATATTTTGTCTGTGATATATTTTGTACAGTGATGATTTGAATCAGGTATCAAGTTATTGTTGAAGCTGGTACATATGCTATATCTATTGAAATTCATAGAAAGTAGGTCAGAATATCATAAGAGGGAAATGTGCAATATATTAGCCAAGGGGATAATGCCTCCCAAAAATGATGTGATTTATGATTTATACTATATATATTATTACCTATTCTGATGGTATGCTTGAAGAGTCTACTTTGCTTTTATGAGATCAAAATACTGGGCAAATAATGTTAATGTAAGTTGTGAAATCACTTTCCCTAATTTTTTTAAGGGGGAGGTGGGGGTTAATATATTTTCAGGGTTTTTCTAAGGTATGGCGAGACCCAACATTTTATTACTCAGTAAATTTACATATAAAACCAATGCCCATAAACCCCAAAGTTTTTTCATAAACTAAGGAAAATTTGTTCCACTGAAAAAAATGTATCATTTTTCAACATTTACAAGAAATGAATAAGAAATAAAATTTCCCATGAAATATACAACTAGACGGTGTTTATTTATAGTTCATAGAATAATCACAGAGACACAATTAAAGCAAAGAAATTCCCATTAGAATACAAGTTCAAATCATACATCATTTTACCCAAAAATCCAAAACAAATGTACCTATGCCAACAAAATAATTCATAAAACATTCACAAAACATGTGGCATCATTATAGGTGGAACGACACAAAAACTCAAAACTGCGATGTTATCCGGTACTACAGTTCATCCGACACTAATTCTTGCACCAGTACCTCTATGTATGTGGAGA
Source organism: Saccostrea cuccullata (assembly GCF_032062105.1). Taxonomy (NCBI): domain Eukaryota; kingdom Metazoa; phylum Mollusca; class Bivalvia; order Ostreida; family Ostreidae; genus Saccostrea; species Saccostrea cuccullata. Next base: position 60,834 of record NW_026934053.1, on the reverse strand, counting down.
TAATTAAGTCATAATAATACTTATAATACCTGACATTGTATCAACATCTGGGTGTCTGAAATTAATGTTAATCCACGTAAGATAAATTACTGTGTTCACCACCTTGCTGAAAAAATCTATGATGAACTTATTGCACAAAATATTACATATAAAACCACTGTCATTCAAAAATCATCTAGGAAAATAATAGAAAATCATAGAAAAATTTTTTGTTAGTGTGTGTGTGAATGATTTGGGGTGAAACTGATATTAAACATACATGAAACAATTTTCTCAGACAATCATGTTGGATATTATCTCGTTGTTATATTTATTTCCATTACTCATCCTTTTGACTACATGTAATTGAAATTTTTGTTATTGATATACATGTATGTACTATCTTAATATGCCAGACAATAAATCAGACTTGAGTCTTATATTATGATTTTAAGGTATATTAAAATTTATCTGGAATCCAGATAGCTGATATATATAATTATATATTAAAAACCAATAAATGACTTTCTGGAGAGAAAAAAACTACATATTAATAAATGAATAACAAACGGCAAAATATCTATGGTATTACACACCGTTACGGTAATACTTTTTATATACAATTAATTCCTTTTTAAATAAATGAGCTAAGTTTGTTTTCTTTTATATTATATAATTATTTAAACTCAGCAACTTTTTTCATGTTAAGCATTCTTGACTTATTAAAATGATTTATAAAAATTTTATTTAATATTGCTTGAACCATTTATTGTAAAACAATTATACATGTATGTACTATCAAAAATTAAATGTATTATAATATATTTAATTATTCTTCAATTTTTTTAGATGAAGAAGACAAGGACAGTACATAACGTGACTGGTCTTTCTATTGATCAACTCATTGAATTATGTTTGTTTATTAACAAATGGCCATTCTGCTGTTCCGGGATTTAAATTTCTCCCCCCGTCAACCTTTCTGTGACTACTTTGCAATGCTTTTCTATGATTGGTTCTTAAAAATGTTATGTGACATATCTCCTGTATTTGATACTTCCTTCACACAATTTTTCATTCGGCACAGGTGGTACTTGGCATCAATTGTTTGCCAATATTTATGTGTACCTTCCTGCATTTCCTTAAAGAGTTCTTGTCTGTCATATTGAGAAGGAAATTGGGATTGTGATGAAAAAATTAAATTAATATTACAGTTCACACATTGGTCCATGATAGGTTTCAAAAGCTGAAAATTATTCATACAGGAAAAGTCACAGCAATCAATGTGTTATATAAAGATAGTTACGCATGCATACAGAACCAGAAGAGGGGTACGTGTCATAGAAATTCAGAAAACCAAAATATGCATGGTTGTACAAATTGAGCGATTACACAGTTGCGAATATTATATGATAAAACAAATAAAAGCTAGACCAAATGGCACAGCATTTTATTATTGAGGCAGACTCCTTACCTCAAATAGAGGAAAATTAATGTTCTTTTATCCTGATCTTTAAATTTTTATTAATATTAAAATAACTAGTCGTTATTAACCGGTTTACTTGTTTTGAGATACCTCAAAATTACCTAAAAGATATATTATAAACAGCCAATTTTTTTCTTCGTTCGTAAACATTCATATAACAAGTTGCACTTTTAAAATGATTTCCTTTGATTTATAAGATTGTAGAAATCAAATCTTATCAACGATAAACAAAAAGTAAAATAATCAATAGGATAAGTCAAGTTGACTTGTAATTTCAATTTCAATGAACATATTATTAATTTTGAAATGGATATAATTATGGAAACTGTGCTATCCTGCCAGATATTCTAAATTCAAGCAACAGCGCAAATTAAGTCTCACAAAGAATAGATGGTTTAAGGACCTTAGTTAGTAAACTTGTCTGGTATTTACAAAGCATAAGAAAAGCATTGCAAAACTGCTTTAACAATTAATATCTAGTTCATAAGAAATGGTGCATCTGAATTCTATAAAGCATATGGCCCATAATATCCTGTTCAAAGCAGGAGCATTTTTCTGCAAAAGTTAGGCTTAATTTAACATCTACATTTTCCTTTAAAAAAGGTGAAATCTGTACTTTTACCCTAGTAAATATTTTACAAAGAGCTGCTTAGAGACAAGAATCTATGGGAATTGACTTCTGAAGTGTTACATTTGTGTTTATAATTGAACCCTTAACTATGCAGAGTTATTGAACTTGACACACCTGCTTAACACAGTTCTATTTGTATATCTGCGTAAAATACGACCCACTTATATACAACCATTACCATGATTCTCTCGAGTGTTTACATTCTTTTCAAAAAAAAAACTTTAAACAATAATTAAGGTTTCTAAAATTATGACTTGCAATTTATAGATCATTACTTTTATTTATTAATTAATTTGAAATCCATATTTTTTCATTTAAGATCATAGCGGTTTTTAATACACATATTATTCTTTTTGATTTAATCCAATCATCAAAAATGATTTTTTTTTCATTTTTCATTCTCTCTCTCTCTCTCTCTCTCTGACTACAAAGAAAGTGCAAAATTTGCAGAGGAGATAAACTGAAAGTCATTATGAGAAAATTATAGTACTGATATGTCCTGAATTTACATAGTGGCGTAATTAAGGATTACCCCATCCTGGAAACTCAGAAGTACTTTAAAGGGAGATGCTATTATTGTATTTGCAATTGCAGACATTGCAAAAATTGTGGAGGAAGAGAGCCATCTTAACGAGACTTTAATGAGTATAGACAAATAGCTGAGTCCCGAGATTAATGATCGCTAAGCAATAAACAGAATAGTGCTGCACAGGGAGGTGTTATTGTATTTACATGTACACGGTCAGGGAGTGCTGCATATTCAGTGCATTACAAACAATCATGGGAATTATAGCCTGACCAGTGTCCACCTTTATAACTTCTTTATGTTTATTCCTAATGACTATCCCAGGTGAAAATCGGCACGAGACGAAACAAAAACGTGATCGGGACTAGACTTGCACGTGCCGGACAGCTTGACCAGGAGTTAAACCAGAGAGTCCAGTTAATATTCTTATAATAAGGAAATGTCCAAATACTGGACATTGGTTTACGACCTCTTGATGTCCATAAGGGATAAGGATGCTGTCAGTGGAAGATGTCTATGTGAAGAATTTCCTATCTTGATTATATCAGTTCTACTTGTAGGAATATACAAGAAGTACACGTACATTGATCCTATCAAAATAAATGCCTACATGCATCCTTGCAATACAGCTTAAAGCTTACTGATTACTGAGCTTAAAGAAGTCAAGAAGCAGAAAAACTATTATATGAAAGTCATTTCATTGATCATTATTTCTGATTCATTGACTTCATCATAATGATCAAAACAAAGTATTTGAAAAATTATTAAAATAAAATGTCTACAGAAAATAAAAATCATTCAAGATCTCCTTATTAATTATATGCAATAGAAAATGAGATGCAAAATTCTGAAATCTTTTATGAATTAGTGTTTGCAACATGGTGATCAAATGCAGAAATGTTTTGGTTTTAAGCCCTACACCATAGAGAGAACTTTTAAGTTGGGATTTTTAAGAAAGTTTGACAATCCCTATATTTTTAAGAGATAAAAATTATCCAATATTTTTATTTATCCCTGACTAATATATCAAAATTGAATTCAAAAGAAGACATTAAACTCCTACATCTATTTATACTTTGTCAATATCAATTAATATCATGTGACATCAACATGCTCAAATAATTTTATTTCTATTTATATTGTATAAATCCATTTATTTTTTTCTTTTGCTATTTTCGCCTATGGCTAAAGCTTACATAGTCTCAGTAGACCCCTAGATGGACTGCATATAGATATCAGATTTAATCAAAATCTAATGGGAAAACCATGAACACATCCAAACATCATACAACACCATGTAGTCTAGCTGGCTACGAGTCAAGTACACTACTGTTCTTTTTCAGGGCAATTCAATAAAATTATGATGAGATATGGAGAATATTATAGTTTTCATCCCTACAGAAGTTTAGTCCAAAGACAGAGGGTGCTTTATATTAGTTCCACTATTCACTCCTCATAGAGTAACCCTAAAACACCAATGGTGTGCAATAAATTATCTCTTTTTTCCCTTTGTTGTGCACTTTGTACTCATGTACCAATTTCTATTTTCCTAATAAATCATTTTTTAGTGTCTACACACAGTATTTTAGAGAAATTCTCCAGTTATGAGCAGTACTGTACATGTGTTTTTATGTTAAACATTTTTTTGCTTTTATAAAATGGCAAGGGTTTGTTTTAATACAATCAATAACAATACAATATGTACCATGTAAGTAGAATTTTTATCGAGGATTTAATTTTGGTAATATTTCCAAGATGATGAGATCTGGTGCTGATATCACTGAAATTGAATAGAGTTAATTGCATGGTTTTTTTTAAATAGCTTCTTTTATTAGTGAGCATTTTAAAAATGCTGAAATTATTTTTCGCAAAAAAATATATACCGCCTTTTAATTAATAAGGACAAAGCCTTAAATTTGCGTCACACTAAAATTTCCACTAACATGGTACGCTGTAAATAAATACAGAATTTCTGAATATTCCATATAATTTATCTGATAGTCCATATTAATCATAAATTCCAATAAAACGGATCTTGAGGCCTGTTTTAGTACTCTGTAATACATCCAAATGTACCCATACATCTCCATTTAGTTCTAATTTCTAATGTTCTTTAACACAGGTATTATTATTACAAGTGAACAATGCTACTAAAGTCACCGAAATATTGGAAAGGTCAACGAGTTTAGCTGTAACATACAACTGTTTAAAGCTGTATAGAACAGCCTACTTTGGTCAAACATAGGAGGAACATTTTTGGTATTATATGGAGGGATATATGTTAAACAAAATCAATCAATCAATAATTGGTGTTATATAGAGAATTATTAATTGCTGTACACTGACACATTACATTGATTGAAGATTTTTTTTTATTGACTGTAACTGTTGTAGGAGTGAAACGGTTCACCGCGGTGTCGGTTCACTGAGGTATTTTTTCTCAGTTCGATACACGGTACAAAATCTCTACATCTACATCTCTTAATCTGTTGTCAGCCTACCTCAGCAGGGTGTTGTCTTCAGACAACTATTTATGGTTTATGTGTGTGTTTTCCTGTACCAAGAAATTGTAGTCCGCTTACCTTAGAGAATTTTGCCATCTGGTTGTGTGTTTATTTTTGGTTGTGTTGTTTTTGTTGTGTTTTGAGTGTAATCCTTATTGTCCTTCCTTAGTGATTCTCCAGCCGACTAGTTGTATTGTGATCATGTTGTTTTTACGTGTTTTGACCATAATTGTTAGTGGCCTACCTTAAACAGTATTTTGTAATGTGTTGTTTTTGTTGTATTTGGCATTGTGTTGTTTTATGTTGTTTTTGTTGTATGTTGTAATTGTTGTCCCCCTACCTTACAGAGTCCTCAGCAAGCTGGTTGTGTTGTATTATGGCATCACTGACACACTCTTCAAAAGCTCTCATTTGGTTCTCACTGAAAAAAATAAACCTTTAAGTTATATCCATTATTTTAAACATTTTACAAAACTTTCTAAATACGGATAAGTAACAAAAAATTGTCAACTTCCTGTGCCCTTTATCATTTCATCAAGGTCATAATACCTTTGCATAGTGTCACTGATTTTTTTTTTAAATCAATCTTGAAGTTCGAACTTTGTTCTTTCTATTTCATTTCTAACTAATATGCATTTTTTTTTTTTTATTATTAGGAAATTGGTCTATAAATTGGTTCCCCACCTCTTGGCTGAGGTGAGACATATGATCCTCCCCTTGTTCTGTATGACGTCCTGGTCTATTTCTTGCTGTTGTTCAGTGGGGTCACACAGTGCCTGTACTGCCTCGGTGAGGCCTCGGATCACATTCTCTTCCTCCTTTGATTTTGGACTTGGGGGACCAACCTGTCCAAGTGACAACATCACCTGTTTAAAGAAAGTCAATTAAACTGAGTTAAGCAAGATGGTCTGGATGGCAATAATCTGGATGTTTTTATTACAATCTAGATAAGATTATTGAAAGAACAAGAGGCCCATGGGCCACATCGCTCACCTGAGAAGCTTTGACAATTCTGTTCTTTACCAGATTTCCCCCTTCTTATACATAATGCATCCCCACTCTACCCCACTGATCATAATGTAGACATTTTGAAATCTACACTACCCCATGATCCTTCCATGGGCACATATGTTTCAGTTTTTTTGGCCCAGTGGTTCCTGAGAAGAAGATTTTCAAACATTTTTCCTATATATTTCTATGTAAAACTTTGATTCCCCTATTATGGCCCCACCCTTCCCCCGGGGTCATGATTCCTACAATTTAGAATTTACACTACCCAGAATGCTTCCACATAAGCTTCACTTTTTCTGGCCCAGTGGTTCTTGAGAAGAAGATTTTCAAAGATTTTTCCTATATATTTCTATATAAAACTTTGATTCCCCATTGTGGCCCTGCCCTTCCCCCGGGGGTCATTATTTGAACAATTTAGAATCTACATTATACCAGGATGCTTCCACATAAGTTTCAGTTTTTCTGGCCCAGTGGTTCTTGAGAAGAAGATTTTCAAAGATTTTTCCTATGTATTTCTATGTAAAACTTTGATACCCCATTGTGGCCCTGCCCTTCCCCCTGGGGGTCATGATTCCTACAATTTAGAATTTACACTATCCCAGAATGCTTCCACATAAGTTTCAGTTTTTCTGGCCCAGTGGTTCTTGAGAAGAAGATTTTCAAAGATTTTTCCTAAATATTTCTATAGAAAACTTCGATTCCCCACTGTGGCCCCGCCCTTCCCCCAGGGGTCATGATTTGAACAATTTAAAATCTACACTACCCCAGGATGCTTCCACATAAGTTTCAGCTTTACTGGCCCAGTGGTTCTTGAGAAGAAGATTTTTTAATGACCCAACCCTATTTTTCTCTTTTCTTGATTATCTCCCCTTGCGAGGGGATATGTCCCTTCATTTTAACAATTTTAAATTCCCCTTCACCCAAGGATGCTTTGTACCAAGTTTGGTCAAAATTGGCCCAGTGGTTCTTGAGAAGAAGTCGAAAATGTGAAAAGTTTACAGATGGACGGACAGACAGACAGCTAGACGGACGGACGGACGACGGACAAAATGTGATCAGAAAAGCTCACTTGAGCCTTCGGCTCAGGTGAGCTAAAAATAATATTTTTATATCATTCTTCCAGTTATAAAGAGAGATTTAGGACACTATATGAACCTATTTTTTTTTAAGGAGGATAAGCTTTTGGATAAATCAGGCTTGGTCCTATACTGTATAAGATTCTCATAATTGAACAAAATATGAACTGTTGAATTTAATTAAGTTCAATAAAACTTTTACATATAAGGTAGAAGTCTTATGAAGACAAGGAAAAGCTAACAGGTTTTCTCTAAAATGCTGTAAAACAAACATGATTAACAAACATTTCTTGAGAGAGCCCTCAAACTTCCTGAATGGGAATGAGACATCCATTTCTCTCCTCCATTGTTCCTTCAGGCTTTATAACCCCTAAGCCCCTATCCAAATATGAACTTGAGGATCCACCACTGTCATGTTAATGATGTTACCTGTTGTATGTTTTGATGTCTTTGTTACCTGTTGTATGTTTGATCTTTTAGTACCTGTTGTATGTTTGATCTTTTAGTACCTGTTGTATGTTTGATCTTTTAGTACCTGTTGTATATTTCAACCTCTTTGTTAATACCTGTTGTATGTTTTGATCTTTCTGCTGCCAGCTATTCAGAGTTTCATCCCCTACAACCACTCGAATCTGAAAAAAAAATCAGTTTTTCTTATTATATAAAATATTTAGTACTCAGTTTATGCCATACAAAATACTTCTAATCAAATTCATTTCAGCTTATCAATAGCAAAAGAGAGAAAACTCTTTCATTTTCCATTGAAAAATGTTAGTCCAGTAAACAAAACAGTCTTAAGGGCCATTGATACTCTGATAAGAGAGATAACTCTTAATTACATAAATGTCTATTATTCCTTTATACACAAGCTATGCTATACTAGTCGGTATTTTACTTATAAAATACATTTCTTTTGGAAAATCATTAAGGTTCAAGCATTATTTTATATGAGTGAGCAGAGGGTTTATGAACCTTAAAATTTGGTCATTGATAATCAAAATTTTACTGCAGAATAAGTAAAAGAAAATTCATATAAACAATTTCCTTTACAGATTACTTATTAAATGAATGTTTTTTCCTTTAATCAAAAAAATTCATTATTTACCAATCGTTTTGAAGGGAAAATATCGAACACAATCCTCATGTACTCAATCATAGTTTCCACGTTACACGTCCACATGGACTTCATGATCGGGGCGGCGGGAATGATTCCCGGAGTCTTAGTCTTAGACATCACATCGTACTCTATACTCTGCTTACAGGAACGCCCAAACAGGGGGCCTCTGTCTAATACAAACACAGTCTTGTGTTCCACTGGGTACAACATATTGTCAAGTCCCTGAAAGTTAAACAGAAATGTATCAAATTATTTACAAAGAAACTCAGACCATGAATCTAACTTCTCTGAGAGTTTCATCAGCAGTAGCTTTTCTAATACACATGCTGACTAGGCAATTGACATCAGTAAACTCCAATCATGTCTCAAGAAACAAATTCACAACCTCGATATCGATAGCATGAATGAAAGGCCAAGGGTTTAACCATTTGTGAGAATTAATTTAAGTGTAATGGACACAGGCACTTGTTTCTGTAATTAATTTTTGACCCATAGTATAATAACATTATTATACTATGGGTCAAAAATTAATTACAGAAACAAGTGCCTGTGGTAATGGATCAGAACTGGATGTCCATCAATGGTGAGTAATTTTGGGATTTAAAATCGTAAAATGGATTCAACAACAATTCAGAGAAAGTTTGACAGCTGAATCATCAAGAGGTGCTTCTTTTATTATCATTATCTAAAGTGAGTATTTTCTTGAATAGGCCTATTCTTCATAAAAAGGAAGAGTTTTGCATCTTCGAAAAATATTTTATTTACTGATGATATTGCAGCTTTTCAGTGTTTACAATATTATACAATTATTAATTATAAATGATTAAAAAAAATTAATTAAATTAAACAACACACATGTTCAAAGAAGCATCAGAAAAAATCAAACTAAAATAGGATTTTTTTCCTTACATATGTAAAAAAAAATAAACAGAAATATTTAAACACCTGCAGCACCTACAGTTACTTGTATGGATTATATCAGATATATATGCATATATACATGTATACATGTGTGTATGTGTATAATTGTGTGTATGTAACCTTTCTTTAAAGACCCAATTTTTTTTACAGTATGGTTACCTGAGGAGCGGGAGTGGTCTAGGTTTTTACAGTGGTGTTATTTACCTGGAGACCCCCAATACTCAAGACATCAAAAATCTATATATACACGCAGTGTCTTACCTAACAACCGGCTACCGGCCAAATTGGCCACTTCAATTGCCAAAAATGCCGCTTTGAAATAAAAATTTGTTATAAGGTCCACAGAGATTTTGTTCATAAACCTCAGACCCTAGCCTGTTACAACTTATCTCTAACCCTTTATTTTGAAATAAAGGGAAAACACTGTACACATAGCATTACACTGGAAGTCTGTCTTTGGAAATCATTACTTGTTTCGTGTCTAATTTTGAGTCAAACTACTTAAAATAATCTAAATATTTCACTAGAACATTTAATAAATTTTTAAAACTGATCGCTTTCACTGATATCTTTTGAAGAAGAAAAAATTATGAGGAAAAATGTTTTTTATTAAATTTCAACTTTAAAAAAGAAATGTAAAATAAAAAGTTCACAAGTTAAAACTCCATGAAAAGCAATCACATGATCTATAATTTTTTTAATTAACTGTGAATAAGGAGATAAAAAATAAAGTATTCCATTTATCCATCGCGTGAACATTGACCGCAATTGGAAAATTTTTTGTTCTGGCCAACAATAGTGTCTAAAATACATGAATTCATAATTTCTGAGTGTTCGCATGTTTACAAATTTTTATTGGTGTGCAAGATTTATTTTCTGTATCGATCGAGCATTGTTCATTATTTTTAACTTTCCACTACGAATAGAGACAGACATCATACAAATTTCGAACAATTCAGACAATAACTTACATTCTCGAAACTTGCTTATTCTAGCAATAATTGTAACATTTCTTTACAACATGATGTAGATTGTATATATATAATTATACAAAGATTAAAACCTGTGAAAATAGAAATTGTTGCATTCCATACCGTTTGCGCTATAAATATCTGTTCGTTCTTTTTTAATTAATTCCGTTTTGTTTCAATTTAATCAGCATTAATTTCTGTGGATGGTCTACAGGACGACAAATCACTTACAAGTACCATGATACTGCCGTGAAGATTGAAACAAGTATTTTGTGAAATCATGTTTTAATCATCTACTCTCAATTATTTCTATTGAAATAAAATTACCGATTAGGTTTGTCAGCCCACGTGTACACAAGGCGGGTACATGAATGTGTTAGACGCGTGACCAGGCAATTGTTTTCAAAACATGCAAACTCAGATTATATCAGGAAGCACAGGTAGCTGACCTGTCAATCAAATCAGAAGCTGCTATTTTTTAATGATTGACAGGCGATAAATTATTGATCTTGAATCGGGTAGATTTTGGGGGTGTCAATGTAAAATTGGGTGTTTAAGAACTTTCTTTCTTTAATAGCCTATCACTGTAAAAAATAAAATATGCCTTGAAAAGTGTGTTTTCCAAACTTGGAGAATAAAATTATCTTATCTCATATGTACTCTAAAACACTAACTATATAAATATTGTAAATACTTTGCATATTTCAGATCTTCATTTCACTGAATCAAACTGTGAAGGAATTAAGAACACATTTTTAAAAAGTATTAATCTTCGAGTAAATTCGGAATAGACTACAAATTGAGTCATTAGAAAATTATGGATAAAGCCGAGTACAGAAACTCACTTATGTCTCTAGAGAACAAACATTATTTCTTTGTTAATGGCAAAAGTTCTTTTTGCACATTTCTTCCATTAATCTGTAAATATTTAAGCAAGTCTTGCTTCACTTTTCAAAACCAGAGACGTATAAGAGAGGGACCGCTGACTCTTTCGGAGCACTCTAGATTTTTCATGACGTTTCAAAAATTCGAGTTCCGAATGGAAAATCATCTTCCGATTTTCGCAGCGCCCTCACCGGGAGGCATAGAAACTATAAACAGTATGGCGTTTCATCATAAGAATGGGTAGAAAACATCGCTAAAACTTCAATTTTATGCAAAATTTACTTGTGGCATTAATCGTAGGAGGATTAGATACTTTCGTTTGTATCATGTGTATGACGACAAAGAATTGAGAACAAATTTAAATACAGTAAATAGATGAAATCCATCTAACCCATGTCTCGAGTTGCATTTGTTCAGTCTGTCTTTTAAAAAACTATAACAATAAAAATACATCATAAAATATATTTTATAGTGTAGGATGAGACCAATTATGACGAGCTCATTTGTTTGCAATGTTGATTTTGCAGTTGCATGTATTAATTACTTGGTTTTTAATACATACATAGGTGTTACAGCTGTGTTGGGTTTCAGGTTGGTGTATGACAGTATGTTGTTTGTTTTTAAACTTTCATTAAATAATTATTTTTAAAAAAGGCTGAAATTAATGTTTTTTAGTGTATTATATTGCTGTACAGAAAAATAAATCTATATCATTATATTTTTGATTTTTTTAAACTACATATCTACATTATTTTGGCATTAAAAAACAAAACAAAATACAGTTAAAAAATACACCATCCTGAAACCAGACTAATGTTGTAACATGAATCTAGTCCAGCAACTCATACATTGTATGATTGACTGGTTTTTAAAACAATGTTTAAGTACTAGACTAGTGCTAATTTTTACATATTTAAAAAAATTAAAATATACACTACCCCATGATGCTTTCACATAAGTTTCAGCTTTCCTGACCCAGCCACAGGTGCTTGAGGACAGAACCACCCCCTCCCCTAAAATAAACCCTCGTGCCCATTAAAATTTTTTTCACATAAATTTAATATATATGGATGACACATTTGTGATATAATCTATCCTATCAATTCAGAAAATTTGCTTAAACCAACATTTTACAACAAAATTTCTAACCACTCTCTATAGTTGATTTTTTATATATAGAATGTAGGGTAGATTTTATAGAACATTTGTTTTAGGTAATTTTTCGATTTGTTAACGTTGGTATAGATCTTATCACAAATATGTCAATGGAAGATTATTTATAAGAAAAAAGTCAAAAAAAAAGCCCAGGGGTCTATATCGAAAGGGGGGAGGTTCCTGTCGTCAAGCACCTGTGGACCCAGTGGTTCCTGAGAGAATTTTAATTTTTTTCCTATATATTTCCATGTAAAACTTGGATTCTAAATCATGGCCCCATTCTACCCCTGGGGTCATAAATTGAACAATTTAGAATCTACACTACCCCAGATGCTTTCACACAAGTTTTTCTGGCCGTGGTTCTTAAGAAAAAGAATTTTTCCTTTATTTTACATTCTATGTATAACTTGGCTTCCTTATTGTAACCCTGCCCTACTTCCAGGGGTCATGATTAAATAATATAGAATTTGCACTACCTTAGGATGCATCCACATAGGTTTCAGGTTTTCTGGTCCAGTGGTTCTTCATTTGAGAAGAAGATTTTTAAAGTTTTTTTCCTATATATTTCTATGTAAAACTTTGATTCCTTAGTGTGGCCCGGCCCAACTGGGGGGGACATGATTTGAACAATTTAGAATCTACACTAATCCCAAGATGCTTCCACAGTTTTTACTTTCTGGCCCAGTGGTTCATGATTTTTTTTTCAAGACCCCACCCTATTTTTGTCTCTTCTTGAACATCTCCCTTTGTAGGGAACTTGGCCCTTCATTTTAACAATTCAAACTCCCCTTCAACCAGGGATGCTTTGTACCAGTTTGTTTAAATTGACCTAGAGGTACTTGAGAAGTAGTTGAAATTGTGAAAATTTTAGTTGGACATACAACAGACAAAATGTCATTAGAAAAGCTCACTTGAGCCTAAAAACTAGGTGTTCAAAAAATACAAAAATATGCATTGGCTAAGTTTAAGTTAGATTTATTTTCATACATTTAGGCCTTGTACATGTAGTATATTTTAGTTTATACATATCGTCGCTGTAATATCAAATTGTCGTAAGTCAAAAATCCCAACTTTTCAGGAGAGACAAAAAACATTTTTTTTCAAAATGTCGTATGTCTAGTTTTTTTCTTTCTGTCCTGGATGTTTTTTCTGTACAAATTGTCGTATCTCCAGTAAAGCATTAAAACAAAACCCTGCTATGTATTGTAAGCGTACGAATCTGATATTAGAACGCTCTGAAATGTATTATATGAACATACTCATAAATTGATTGCAGTTACAAACTGCGAAAACAGAATTCAGTTTGTCATAAAGTAACCTTTAATACATCTAATTTTTCATCAATCTTTCCGTTGATTTCTCTGTTTATTAAACAAATATACTTTGTTTTGTATGTTGAACACATTTCTTAATAAAAATTATAAAAGATTTAACTTAAATTATCATTTTAACCTTAATATCAGACGACCAGTGACATCCTTGTCAGTGCCCAGAGACATACGACCTTTTGTCAGAAAAAAAATGCATCCAATGGACATACATCTGTATCTCACTTTCTAATTGGCCTAGAGACATGACGTTTTGACAGAACATGTATTCGATATTGCAGATTCCAAATTAGCAATAAAAATTTCGCGCCAAAAATCGACTTATGACATTTTGATATTACAGCGACGATATATGCATCACATAGAAATTTGAAATGTTCATCACACATTTCTTTACTCAGAATTTACAGTCCAAGGAGTGGGAAAATGTTTGGAAAGAATATTCATTAATTAAATTCTTGGAGGTCTTAATTCTTTTTTTTTTTTTTTACAAATACCATGGAGAGAGATGGTTCAGAAAAAACATAAAAGTTTCTGATATTATTTCTTATTCATTTGCAGTATTGTTGAAAAACCACACAACATGTCAATGTTTGTTTCAGTGCCATTTTGAGCGTGGCTATATTTTATGCAGCAACACAATTTTAAGCTTTACAGCTTACTGAACAACTATTTGTTGTCTTATTCATCCTTAGATCTCACTTAAAACACCCTTATGAAGCAGGTCAAGGTCTTTTGGGAAAACAACTTCAGAATCTTGTAGAATCAATCAAGAGAGGTACTGTTACTCTGAAAATATGAAAAAGACAAAATCAATGAAGAAAAGAATTTAATAGCCCCATGAAATATACCTGTAAAATGTGGAATAATTGTTCATTATTTAGTATATTAAAAAAAAACTACAAAAGCAGTAAAAAAAAAGATCATCAATCCCCATGAAACAAGGACACCGCAAGGCGGAGCATCCCCTCGCAAAGAACATATAAGATTATCACTCTATAAATCTAGGTAATACATGTACAATTGTACATGTATTCGAGATTTATCCTGATGCAAATTTTGATGTAAATAACACATGTTTACAGTCATGTGAAGCAAAATGATACATTTTAAACAAATTATTGTGATATAAATGAGTAAAAATTGCCACTTACTAAATAGATTTATGGTGGTCAGGATAAATTCACCCATAAAAATTTATGCATTCTTCATTTCCTCTGCTTGCAATCTGTGTCTGCTGTTGAGAAGAGTGATTTCTGACATACCTGGAGATTACATGAACAAGTGTTCATCTTTACATGATGTAAAAATTTAACATCCTTATTATACATTCTTGGATATATACAAAAAAAGTAAATAATACATCTCAATACTATGATCAAGTCTTTAAAATGTTGAGAAACTCTCAGGCCCCTTTTGTGGGAAGGAATTTCAGTTTTTGGGACAAATCTCAGTTGAGCAAATAAAAAAGGAAAAGAAAAACAAATGAGTTTTAAATAATATTTATTTAAGGGATATGTTAAAGCAAAGGTAGTTTCTAATGTTCGAATGGCACATACCAGTATTATATTTATGGGGGAAGGGGGGGGGGGGGGTCCACAACATATACAGTGTACCCATTTACTGTTGAAAATGTACACTAAAAGTCCCCCCCTCCCCCCAACCGGCCACTCCTACACAAAATACTAGTAGTATTTTTCTACAGATTGTTCTGACAACTTCCTTCCCTTTTTATTTGCTTGTTCAAGTTTTTTTTTTCCCAGATAACTTGTCCTACATTTACATACCCCCCCCCCCCCACCCTTTTAAAAGGAAACGTGCCTGTATATACTTGCTAATTTTTCCTCCTTGCTCACCGGTTCCTAAGGGCCTGAGTCTACAATGTTTATGAAAATAAAAGGAGCAACTTTTCAACAAGAGAACATTTTTATTCAGAATTAATAATGTTGTACCGACAACGACAAGATGTAAACATCATGATGCATGGTCTCATGTTATACGTGTTATCTTTTTAATTTCTCTTTATAGCTGCAAAAATACATCATAGATATCCACCTTATGTAAATTATTATTGACGTGCAGGCTATAAATAGTAAAATATACAATATATTAGCAATATTTACCCCAAAGTCTTCGATGAAAACACTGCAGCTAATACGACCGGAAGTCTTTCTATGCCTCCCGGTGAGGGCGCTGCGAAAACATGAAGATAATTTGGCGCGAAAATGAGTCAGCGGTCCCTCTCTTATACGTCTCTGTCAAAACGCAACAAGTGCGCGCCGCCATTTTTACACTGCCCGGATGTAATAACAAATATTTACAAAATATTTATGTTATATACCATCAAAAATTAGTTCAATGATAATTTCCTTTAACAATTAATTTAATTAAGTCATTTTATTAGTTAATCATTTTTTCCAAACGATTTTCTGTGTGTTGCTATGGCAATTGAGTAATCAAAGATGTCGTCCACCAAGAGTTCGGTTGGTCGTGATGTTGAAGCGAAAGAATATCTCGAACAGCACCGTGTTTTGGAGCTTTTTAATAACATGACTTCTCAGTTGATATACAACAGACCTGGTAAAGTTTTTTTTTCTGTTTTTTCTGCTTCACTAGCTGATAAGTATATTCAATTTAACATCGTATTTGAGTGAAATGTTCTGAGATGATTACGTGAGATCTCGGACTATAACAGAGTCGGCCTATTACGGACTCGGCCTACACATACTCGGCCTATAACAGAGTCGGCCTACCGCTAAAAACAGTAAGATATCTACGTGATTTACCTACTTTTTATAGGTTGAAGCAGATTAATTTTTTACCATTAATAATATATATCGACAAGCCACACTACTCTATGAAATTAATGGATTAATTAATGTAAATCGTGCATGTATGTAACATGCGTGCTGCATACTAAAGTTATATATATTGGGGGTCTATTTTTTTCCTGTATATATTTTCATTTATTTATTTTATTTTATTCTACTGAGCAACCAATTACATCTTCCTACAATTACGTATGATTAACAGTGTATTTAATTACAATGTGTTGAAATAACAAGTATACTATGAAAACAACAGTACACCAATATATTATAAAACATGTAATTAGAATGAAAATTTAATTTGTTTTGCCATTAAATTTTCATTAGTGGTTAAAATAACACAAGCGGTATGCCCATATTTCATTACGTAGAAACATTTATAAAGAACATTTTTTAAAGAAAATAATTATTAATTATTATTAATATAATATAAAACGTAATTATAATGAAAATTTAATTTGTTTTTCCATACTAATTTTATTAGTGGTTAAAATAACACAAGCGGTATGCCCATATTTCATTACGTAAAAACATTAATAAAGAACATTTTTTAAAGAAAAAAATTATTTATAAATCTTATTTAAACTTTTTGAAGATATTAAATACACTTTTTATTAAAAAATATACATAAAATTCACTGATATTCAGTATTTTAATAGCTATAGGCCGAGTCCGCCAATTAGGCCGAGTCCGTTATAGGCCGAGTAAGTTATAGTCCAACTCTGTTTTAGTCCGACATCTCTAGTACCCCTCAAAAACAGGAGGGGGGGGGGGGGTGAACTTTATCTATGAAATACAATGATAAAATAATGATGCTATAGCCTATGGACAAAGCCTAGCTACAAACCTGTCCCTAGACACAGGTAATTCTTACTGGTACTGTATTGTATTACATAGTTCAGTTTGCACATCTATATATATGTACTATGAACAGGTCCAGTCCAACTGTTCAAGTCCAGGAAAATCACTATATTTAGCTATATAGGTATATCTACCTATATAGCTTTATTTACCTATAAAATATAGCTATATTTAGCTATTTTGGAATAAGTTTCTGTTTTATGAAAAGCAGACAAAAAGTCGCATGTAAATTATGGCTGATATATTTTTTAAAAGGATTGATAAAAACAACCTAGGGCTGCAGATAGTAAAAACATTGCCTCTTATAAACACTTTTTAACCAAAAAATGCATCTCTATTTTCTGGATAGCTGGAAGTCCGGTGAGGCATGACTAAGTGTGATTGCCTTGCATTGTGCTCAATTATTACCAATCAATTATCTTGTTGACCAAAACTGCTTTTCTTTGTTAAAGTAGCTGCTTACTCACAGATTAACTGTTACACATAGCCCCAAAACTTTTAGATCTTTGATTGCAATTGCACAAAAGGAGAAACATTTTTATAAGTGGGTTTTTGGTGAATTGTTTTCAGTCCATTTCAAAGTTGAAAACTAATACTGACTCATTATGCGACTTTTTGTCTGCTTTTCATAAAACTGAAACTTATTTCAAAATAGCTAAATATAGCTATATTTTATAGGTAAATAAAGCTATAATATTAGGTAGATATACCTATATAGCTAAATATAATGATTTTCCTGGACCTGTCCAAAGACTATTTCTACCTACGTAGCTATTAATAGCTACCTAGGTATTTAAAGCTTCCCAAAGTAGCTATTTTTACCTACTTTCTGCTTTACTTACATTTTGTGACCAAATGCAGGAACGGCGCAACATGGTGAGCACAAAATTTCTTGATACAGTCACACTGATGATGGATATGACAAAAATTTGGCCAAAAAATGATTACTTCGTATATTATCAATTTTGCATAGAAACTAATGTAAAATTGCAATTTCAGGAAGTAATCATTTTTTGGCCAAAATATTGTCATATTCATCATTAGTGTGACTGTGTCAAAAAATATTGTATTCCCCATGTTGCGCCGTTTGGTCAGTTTTGGCCGCAAAATGCAGAAATTATAAAAAGTAGGTAAAAATAGCTACTTTGGGTAGGTTTAAACACCTAGGAAGCTATTAATAGCTACGTAGGTAGAAATAGTCTTTGGACTGGACCTGAACATATTAAACTTCAATGTGAATAAAAGTACAAGGCCTCTGGGTTTCTATTGTGGCGGTCAGCTGGGTCTGATTGCAGGTGGCCAGATAGCTCAGTTGGTAGAGCACCTGACCAGGGTTTCAGGGGGCCCGGGTTCCCCTCTGCAGTCCCGGTCTGCAGTCCGCTGCATTTTCTCCTCTCCCGTTACATCTGGTGCCATGCCGTGCCATGCCCTGGAACTGAAAGGTGAGAGGCCTGCCAGGGATGAGCCTGAGATGGGGTTGGGTTGGGGTCCTTGCAGGGCCAAAGACCTTTAAGGAGGGAGGAATGTGGCTGTCAGCCGGGTTTTGATCGCCGGTGGTCAGATAGCTTCTGACTGGAGTTTCAGGGGGGCCCTGGTTCAAATACCGTTCTGATCCGCTGCATTTTCTCCTCTCCCATTTCACTAAGGCTATCAATAAGCCGTTATTTGATTGATCAGAGTGGTTATTATGATTACATTATATATACAGTGGACCTTCAGATATCCGGATGCCAGATATCCGGATGCTTCGGTACAGGGATGGGGTAATGGTAATGTATAATGGTAATTGACTGTAATTAATTACAAAATTCGATGTAATTGAAATTAATGTGTAATTGGCCAAATTTTCAATTACAAGTAATGGTAATTTAATTAATTACTTTCCAAAAAGGCATGTAATTCACAATTACTTTTCAATTACATTCAATTACACTGATTTTAAATAAATGAAAAATCCTCCACTCCCCCACAATCTCTTAAACATTATTTTAGAAAGGTTAACTGATTTGTTTGGATCAAATATTCTGATAGTAGAATTTCTTAAAAAGAATTTTAACACAGTCATATTTCCCTTTGAAAGTATATTGCTAATTAAGTATTGTCCTATTTTATTTTCTTAAAAACTTTAAATCAAATTAATCTTTATAAAGTGAAGAAATAAAATTTATATTTTGATTTTTTAATTAATTAATCCATATCTAAATAAGTAGTCCACTGGCTTCTAATCCTCTTGTTTGCAATATCTTCAGCTTGTGTTAAAGTTAAATTATTATCAGGTGCTAATTAGTGCCCTTGGGTCATGTCAAAACATATTTCTTGATTATAGATATTTTTCACACATTTTGACCTTGTCTCTTGGTATTTTTATACACACACACCTTTGACTTTAAATTGTAGTTTAATTGACACAGAATAAGTCAAATACCAACATTTTGAGAATATCTTAATATGTTGTTGAAATGAGGAAGTATTAATGCAAAAGGCATCAATTGTACTTTCAACATAAATTTAATCAAATGTTTCATGATTCCAAATTCCTAACATATAAATTAAGGTAAAACCATGAGTAAACTTTCTACTAGTCAGTATCTATGTATTCCTGTCACATATACCCAAGTGAACAGAATCTTCAGTATGGCAGGAAAATCTTCAAATCTAATTGATGTAGGTTAGGAGACACCGTAATTGAAAATTGTATGAACATCTTTGAAATATTATTGTAAAAATATGTTGTAAAATAATCTGATATGAATTTAAAGAATAAGGAATGTACATAACTATATCCGTTATAATTTATATATGTTTTCTTGAATGTAATGTGTAATTTAATTGAAGTTTTTGGAAAGTAATTGTAATTTAATTATAATAATTACTTTCCTACGTAATTGACCCCATCCCTGCTTCAGTATCCGGACGATTTTTCATTGGAACAAAATTTTTTAATGTTATTTTGTCTTGTTTAACTGTTGATTCAGGTATCCGGACGCTTTATATATCCGGACAAATTGACTAGGAACCAAAGTGTCCGGATAAATGAGGCTCCACTGTAATTCATGTACCCGGTATATACCCATTCTTTATAGAAGGGATCACTGACTGATCAATCATATAACAGCTTATTGATAGAAATTTAGAGACCTGTGATAAAAGAAAATCACAACATCATGATTTTTTTATGAAATGTGCTCAAGAATCTTAAAATATTTCAGAAAACCCAAAGAAGTATATGATAGAATTGCTTGAGAAGCTTCAGAGATCCAGAGCCACGAAGCATGACTACCCTTGTCTGTTTGACGACACTAACATCCAGTCAGTGTATAACATGCTGGATCCTACAAACAGAGGATTTATCACAATGCAACAGTATAGAGAAGGTATATAGCTTTATGTTTTTGCACATTATTAACTTATTATCACAATTAACTTAAATGTCTGAAGCATAAACAATATATGGTGTATGATAGTGTGGTACAGTCTTTAGATATAAACATGTCTTTTAATTCTGTCAATTACTCTGTTAAAGTATTTTTTTCTACAATATGTTCTTGTTTATGATATCAGCAGTCTTACTGTGTTACATGTACATTTTTTTCTTTACAGCCATGACAACACTAGGTATATCACCTGTAGAGGAGAATATTGAAGGAGCAAATGAAGACAAAATCAATTTTGATGTATTCTTATCACAAGCGTAAGTTTTTCCTTATCTTTTACTGATTTTTACTGATTGAACTCAGTTAATAGGAATTCAAATTGCTTAGAAATTTTGCTTCTTTATACATGTAATTATGATACTGCATATCTGATTATTACAATGAAAAGGTTTTCTACAGTGGACCTTCAGATATCTGGATGCCAGATATCCGGATGCTTCAGTATCTGGACAATTTTTCATTGGAGCTGAATTTTTCAACGTTATTTTGCCTAGACAAATTGACTAGGAACCAAAGTTCCCAGATTAATGGGGCTCCGCTGTACATGATTAATATAAATAGTTCCTTAAAACTGCAATTTTCTTATGAGCAAGTTCTCTATGATGACAGAGTTTTTCTGATATCTCGCATGTCTCATACTGATATTGACTGATTTTATTGATACCTGAAATAAATGTATAACCTGGATTATTATTTTTGGTTTATTTCCTTTTTTTCAAATTGATATCTGATAAGTTTTTAAATCTATTGTGAATTCCTACCAAAATCTTTACAAATTACTTATTTTATTATTCTGGCAAATAATATTCATTGCAGTTTTGATAAAGAGCACTTAAAAATTACAACAATTTTTACAATAAATCAATTTTAATAAAAATTGAAATTTTGTAACAGATATTAAATGGAGAAAATATTAATTAAATTTTACAGCTTAACAGCAAGGTTTTTTTTAAAGACTTTAATTCTACAGAATGTTAAAATTTCAAATAAGGAGTTAAATTTTAAAAGAAGAATGTAAAGGGTAATCAACTTATTTGTTTGTAAGTGGATATTGAGTTAAGATGTTTTACTTGAATGTCTTAGTAATGCTATTTTTTCCTCTTTTGCAGGAGAACTGGCCTAAGTAAAGCATCAGCGACATTTAAAGAAGCATAGTATCTAAAAGACTTTAAAATCAACTCTCACATTGTACATATATTGTAAATATTAAATATTCATTTATTTCACAGTTGAAAATCTCTTGTTTTTGTTAAATTCATCACACAAAAAATTGTGTTTGTTTTTGTTTTATTTATCTTATAAACAATGGTGCTTGTATGAGACTTCAATGCTCTTTGAAGAAGGGAATTTCTTAAATATGGTCTATCACTACCTATATTTATACAGCATTTATTTTGGGTTTAAGTATTCATTTAATGTACATTAAGATTTTTTTTAGGCTAATGTACCAAATATTGAATCCTCCTGACCAGAATCGACCAACAAACAGATAAAAACTACATGTATATTTATTCCTTTCAAGGCTTTCATCTACATGTATTTGTAAATGTAGCCTTACAAATTGCAATGCATATAAGAAGATACAGTTGTATTGTTGCAAACAACGGCCAAAATGTGTGATCCTCTCCCATTCTTGTAGGAGCTGTATGTAGACTCCAGACTGTGGCTTGAGACGATGATAAGAAGAACATTATTGAAAATGAGCCCTAATGAACGGAAGATTTCTATGCGAGAAGATATACAATGTACTTATAAATCCCCTCTGAAGTAGAAATGTTCAGAACTTTAATAATTTTGTTCCTATACTCTCCTTACTTATGCAGCAATATACCTTCATCACCTGCA
This sequence comes from Saccostrea cuccullata, assembly GCF_032062105.1. Classification (NCBI taxonomy): domain Eukaryota; kingdom Metazoa; phylum Mollusca; class Bivalvia; order Ostreida; family Ostreidae; genus Saccostrea; species Saccostrea cuccullata. Next base: position 38,279 of record NW_026934053.1, on the reverse strand, counting down.
TATAGGGTTTATATATCAGTTGATTGATTCGATACGCAAGAGCATGCTCTACTTATGAACAAAAGGAAGCAAATCATTGAAACAAGAATACTAGTATATCAGGAGTCTCGATTAAAGTCATCATTTCTAATTAAGTAAAGTTCTGTGGTGATACAGTGTCAACGAGGTATTTTTTCATTAATTTTTTTTTTAAATATCTTAAGTATACCAGCCTTATCTTATAAATTTCACACAAATTAAAAAAAAAAAATAATGCGTCTTTTGCCATTTGTCCAAGTTTGTACAACGTTAGGCTGACAGTAAACTAAAGCTTTATAATGAATATCCGTCAGCTATATTTACTTCCCGAATGTCAGTTGACCCCTACAATACTTGTTAGGTCTTTCCACCTTTCTGTGGAAAGACCTCTTGAAATGCTTCTGTTTATTATTATTATTATTATTATTATTATTTTTCCGCTATGGACTTTTGAACGGAAAGACTTATCGTAAAACTTTTTAGTTCATGATACTCGACATCAAAAGTTATTTCGAAAAACTACCCAACGTATATGACCTATGACCCCTTACGGAGTTCTTGCCCCTTTTATGTAAAACCTTGTTATCGCTACTCCTTCGAAACCGTAAACCGTAGAAATATGAAACCTTCACTAAAGTCTTCGACTAATTGAGAGCACTCTGGAATCTATTCATTGCGAAAGTGTTCGGTGACCCCTTCAATGAATTATTGCCCCTGAAACTTTTTGAATTTTACAAATAATTAAAAATTTTCAAAACGAGAAGTGATAGAGACATGGGACCAACTGCATAAGATTCATTAACATTTGGTCATGAAATTATTGCAAAGGTCAAAGGTCAAGGTCATTCCAAAATTGAGAAATTAAGCTCTTTTTATATCTTTTTTCTCGCTTAGCATATACAAACTGTCTTAGCATCATTGATATGTTCTCTTAAAACTATTTCAAAGATTCAATTCGTATTCCGTAAGATTGAACCAATTAAAAGTTATCGCCCTTTGTGCGAAAAACCTTGTTATCGCTACTCCTTTGAAACCGTAAACCGTACAAATATGAAACCTTCACTAAAGTATTCGACTCATTGAGAGGATTCTGGAATCTATTCATTGCGAAAGTCTTCGGTGACTCCTTCAATGAGTTATTGCCCCTGAATGTCTTTGAATTTTACAAATAATTTAAAATTTTCAAAACGAGAAGGTGTAGAGACATGAGACCAACTGCATAAGATTCATTGACCTTTGAGCTTAAAATTCATGTAAAGGTCAAAGGTCAAGGTCATTCCAAAATTGAGAAATTAAGTTGTGTTTATATCTTTTTTGTCTCTTAACATATATAAACTGTCTTTGCATCATTGATATGTACTCTTAAAACTATTTTAAAGATTCAATTCATATTCCATAAGATTGAACCAATTAAAAGTTATCGCCCTTTGTGCGAAAAACCTTGTTATTGCTACTTCTTTGAAGCCGTAAACCGTACAAATATGAAACCTTCACTAAAGTCTTCGACTCATTGAGAGGATTCTGGAATCTATTCATTGCGAAAGTCTTTGGTGACTTCTTCAATGAGTAATTGCCCCTGAAAGTCTTTGAATTTTACAAATAATTAAAAATTTTTAAAAAGAAAAATTGTAGAGACCTGAGACCAACTGCATAAGATTCATTGAGCTTTGAGCTTAAAATTCATGTAAAGGTCAAAGGTCAAGGTCATTTCAAAACTGAGAAATTTTTCTCTTTTTATATCTCTTTTGTCTTTCAACATATGCTTAATGTCTATGCATCATTAATATGTACTATTAAAACTGTGTCAAAGATTTCATTCTTGTCCCTTAAGATTGACCCTATTAAAAGTTATTGCCCCTTGTGGGAAAAACATTTTTATTGCTATTGCTCCAAAACTGTAAACCGCAAAGACATGAAACCTTCTCTAAAGTCTTATGGGACTTTAGGCAAAACTTTTATGTTCAAGTGCAAAAGGATCTGGTGACTCCTTGAATGAGTTACTGCCCTTAAATGCTTTTGTGCTTGCTATTAAACCTTATAACTTTAAAACTATAAGTCATAGAGACATGGGGTTAATTACAATGTGACCCTTGACCTTTGACCTTGGATATGATTTGAAGGTCAAGGGTCAAGGTCACTAAAAAAAAATTTCATTTTCATTTTTTTTCTTCTTTTAAGCCATTCCTTGTTTCTCTTTTATGAAATTTAATTTTAAATAGATAAATATTAAATGAAATTGAAATTCAAAAGGTGGAAAGACCTCTTATTGTTCTGTGAACAATAAGTCTCCTAGTTTTAATTACAGTTGTATATAATGATTTGAGATGAAAAAAAATGCTTAATTTGATTCTTCATCCTTTCTTCTTTTATCGGGGCCCAAATCTTAAGTGCATAAAATTTATTATTTAGAATTCAAAATTAATCCCTCTACACATATCACCTTCGTCTGTTTATGCATCTCCCAATTTATTCGATACTTGACTTGGTTTGCGCATACATGTACGTCTTCACATAGCGTTGTTTCAGACACAAAATATTAATGATTATTAAAGCAATAATTTTTAAAACCGATTTCTAAAGTTCGTACTTAAAAATTATTGATTTTTCAATAAAATTTTATACACTGTGTTCTTTTTTTTTTTTTTTTTTACATATCGTAATAAGAGAGTTAACCTGTTTTTGAAAAAGTAAGCCTGGTTTCATGCTGCAAACTATTTCCATTAAAATCTAATGCTTTTGTTATTTAGTTGAGATTTTGTTATTTTAGAACAAAGAAAGTCTAGATCTTAAAACAAATTAAAATACATTTATATATAGTTTCTGAGATTTTTAATGTCTTTTTAAAATTTTAAACAAGCGTAACCATAGATGCAGCAAATACACCTTGTAACCTCTGAACACCTGGACATCAAAGAACTATATGCGGTATATTGCAAATACTTGCCCCCACAAAAGTCAGATTTTGAAAACTTCCTGAAATGTGCTGAATTCAATAAATTGTATGAGAAATATAAATTAACAGAACATATTAAAGTTTCAAAGCAGTTATTCACAATTTTTGTTTTTATGACGTCACAAACTAGTCCGATTTTATATCCTTTTTCAGAAAGAGGACAAAATTGACAAATTTTCAACAATTTTAGCTTTAAAATTTATAGAGCTCAAGTTTGTTCAGGAACAATATTTACATATTTCATTGATATTATCATTCTACACATTATATCAAAATATTGATCCTGAACACACATGCGCTCGGTGACTTTTACTCAAAATATCGACGAAATATGTACATTTTTCTGTAGAATTTATAAAAAAAAGCTGAAATTTACGCCATGTTTGTGACGTCATTACGTACATATGACGTCATTACTTATGAAAATATCAGTGCTTTGAAGTCAGCATATACTCCCCTGCTTAAGATCTTAATTAAGGAATGTTTTTAAGTTTTGTGTGAGTTATTGGTGTGTGAATCACACAGACTTGTCACGTAGGCATACTTCATGAAGCGCGCTAGCGCTTCATGAAAAATATGCCTACGTGCAAGTCTGTGTGATTCACACACCAATAATTCACACTAAACTGAAAAACATTCCTTATATGTACATTTTACATGTTTGTAAGCAGCTAAAATATGCTAAATATTTGAATTTCTCGCTGCCCTATATCGTTGCATTTTTAATAAAGTCGCTGCAGCCACATTGTGACGTCACTTAAACGCACGTTTCTCCGTGTATATTTCTACGCGTGAGTATACACGAAAATGTTTTTCAAATCAATTTCACAGTTGGCTTACTAGAAAAACACAGCGAATGTAAATATTTAAATATACCTCCATCAAAATTTGCTTTGGGGGGCAAATATTGGTTATTACCGAATAAAGTTCTTTTACAAAAAAGAAAAAAAAACCAATCCTCCAATAAGCCTTTATCCTATTATCTTTCTAGAGTTCTTGACTAATATGACAATACAAAAATTTAGGCCACAAAACTACTGAAGAAGGAGCGTTGTCAAGATCAGCATGCTAAGTTGACTTTCGGTCCATGTTTAGATTGTTACAAATGACATATTAGTACTTGATCGAGATTCCTGACCTTATTACCTTGATCTTAAAGTGTTCTCTAGTTTTGAATGAACATATATGAAAATAACGAATGTACGGACCTCGAAAACATCTGAGTTGGTATCAGGTGCCATGGAGAAGTGAGCATCCCCTGCCGACCAGTCACACCTGCCGTGTGCTCCTTGAAAATAATAGAAAAATTCGTCGTCAATTCAGTCTATATAGATAATGGACTAACAATAAGTATGAAAAACGCCAGTCAGAATATGACTCAATGATAATATAAATTGTATTTGCTAACAAAATCATTGTATCGAACATAGAACTTACGAAATGATGAAAGACTGTTGATATTCTTATTACATGTACATCAACTTGTTTGTCAATAATTTACCTCATTTTAGAAATTGCTCATATTCAGAGTATGCACTTGCGTAACGAATCAACTGAGAAACATTAACTCCTTATACAGGCGATGAAGGTTAGTGTTGCATACATGTAAGGGAAGTTGACGATAGAAAAGCTCAAGTCATCAGAGAGCTTGGTTGTTAGATTACCATCAACGCCCTTTTCAAGTAAAATATCCAAAAATAAAACTGATGTGTCAGACTCTGTGGTACAAGTGTATTTTATCTCAAGCTCAGTCAATAGGATATATCGTATCGACATAGGAAGGGGAATTAAAATTGTTAATTGACCAGTGGCGGATTTAAGGGGGGGCGCACCCGGCGCGCCCCCCCCCCCCTAAAATTGTCAAAGTTAACGTAAATCACAGTTTTGTCTAGAAAATGTAAATATGTCTACTTGGCAGACCTCATTTTTACCCTACAAAATCTCTAGAATCCAGGAGCTTCCGGGGGCTTCGCCCCCTGGGCCCCCACCAGGGCTTTGCCCTGGACCCACTGGGGGCCTCAAGGCGGCTCCAAGACCCCTTGCCTATTTCTGGCGCCCCCTCTAACTTCAATTCCTGGATCCGCGCCTGTTGACAATATGTCGTCGATATCGAAATGTCGAGTTAAAGGCTGCAGCAAGTGTTTTCTTCTTTTCACGCTTGAAATTATGCACAAATTCTGTTTCATATGAATATAAAAATAGTTTTGTTAATAACGGGCGCAATTGGTATCCATGGGGATTCCAACATATTTAAACATTTAAAGAACGCAATGTGTCTGTGAGGTACTAATAAATGGTATAGAGGACTGTGAATCACATATTAGACGTATGAAAGCGTTAGTCCAGTATTAGTCCATTATTATACAGTTATTGACTGGGTATGAGGGCAACATATGATTTGTTGGACCTGAAGGTGAAAATGTTGCCCGAGGCCGCAGGCCAAGGGCAACATTTTCATCTTCAGGTCCAACAAATCATATGTTGCCCGAATTCCAGTCTATAACTGTTTTGTTATACCCTTCACTGCTCACTTAAGATTGATCAATTTTATCAATACACGCTATACTATCAATTATTTTATATGGAAAATTATGGTTTCTTCAGTAAACATCAGCTGAGAAAGAACAAAATCAATTATAAATCTATTATATCACAAAAAATATTCACAAAACATACTCTTCCCTTCTACCTTACCTTGCTGTTAGCAGCAACTCTTAATAGCTCTTTAACTTCGGCTATTTTCGCGTCGCCGATATTGAACGATGATTTTTAATTGTGACGTAACAGACGAGTGACGTTGCGGTCTAATAATTCTTATGTAGGACCGGTCAATAGTGATTGTTAGACCGATGTAAAAAACATTTCTTTTGTTGGACTTTTTATTAGTAATAAATATATAGAATGATATTTATAAGGGTATAACAATACACATTACCTAACCTACATGTACTATATAAAATGTAATTAGGCATTTTGAATTATTACCTAACCTACTATATAAATTGTAATTAGGCCTGGGCATTTTGAATTATTACCTAACCTACTATATAAATTATAATTAGGCATTTTAAATTATTACCTAACCTACTATATAAAATTATAATTAGGCATTTTGAACTGTTTCACGGTTAACTTTATGTTTTTGCGTGATCATGAAACAGTGAACTGTTGACCGGTCCACAGAATGAACTGTTGACTGTTTAAAGCGTCATCGTGATATTCAAGCGTTTTGATGATCACGACATCACTATTTACCTGCTCTATATTTAATCAAATTTAAATAAAACACACAAACAATCAATTTATTAAGTATTAAAAATATTAATTTAATATTTATATTATGTGTTCAGCTAATTAATAGACAAGTATGTTAATAAACAGTTGTGAAAACTTTTTATTAATTGTTTGTGTGTTTTTTATTCCAATTTAATTAAATATATAATAGGTTAGGTAATCAAACACTTATTCAATGACTACTCGGTGAAACAGACAAACCCTCGGTAGTTGGGAAGACCTGGAAAACTGTTGCCCTCGGCCTTTGGCCTCGGGCAACAGTTTCCCAGGTCTCCCCCACTACCTCGGGACACCATTTTGACTGTTTACCTCGTAGTCATTAAATACGTAGTCATTAAATAAGTGTATACTGTTTCACGGTTTACTTTATGTTTTTGTGTGATCATGAAACAGTGAACTATTGACCGGTCCACAGAATGAACTGTTGACTGTTTAAAGCGTCATCTTGATATTCAAGCGTTTTGATGTTCACGACATCACTATTTACCTGCTCTATAATTAATCAAATTTAAATAAAACACACAAACAATCCATTTATTAAGTATTACTTTGAATTAAAAATATTAATTTAATCTTCATATTATGTGTTCAGCTAATTAATAGACAAGTATGTGAATAAACAGTTGTGAAAACGTTTTATTCAATGACTACGAGGTGAAACAGTCAAACTGTTGTCCCTCGGTAGTGGGGGAGACCTGGGAAACTGTTGCCCGAGGCCGAAGACTACGAGGTGAAACAGTCAAACTGTTGTCCCTCGGTAGTGGGGGAGACCTGGGAAACTGTTGCCCGAGGCCGAAGACTACGAGGTGAAACAGTCAAATTGTTGTCCCTCGGTAGTGGGGGAGACCTGGGAAACTGTTGCCCTCGGCCTTAGGCCGAGGGCAACAGTTTCCCAGGTCTCCCCCTCTACCGAGGGACAACAGTTTGACTGTTTCACCTCGTAGTCATTGAATAAGTGTATACTATTTTACGATTCATTTTATGCTTTTGCGTGATCATGAAACAGTCGAACTGTTGACCGGGCCACAGAATTAACTGTTGCCTGGCTGAAATATCCATTATGATGTCATAATCAATTTCCCGTACTTTACAGCTATATTGCACTGAATTATGGATAAAATAAAGCAATTTAATGGCATTCAATTTGAAATTATCATCTGAAAAGTAGTTCTGATATCTATATAGATAAATGTTTAATTTAATATCACTTCAAAGAAGAGACAAAGAACACTTTTTCTGAAGGTAGTTTGGGAAAAATATAGGACCCTTCATTTATTACAGATCTTTGCGTTAAAACTCCAACTCAGCATGTTATATTCAAACCTTCAAGACATTATTATGTTGTTTACAAATGAGGAACTGATAAATTGATATTTTATTAATGTATTGATTTTAAACCAACCGGCATGAGAATTTGATTAGTGTCTATTGTTCAGTTTGCTTTCAAGAAATAAAAAAAATTTGGCCGATATATTCTTAAATCCATTGATTATTATATCTATATCGTCATTTAAAGAAATTATATAGTTGGTTAGGTAATAAAACACTTATTTTATGACAACTCGGGAAAAAGTCAAACTGTTGTCCCTCGATAATGGGGAAGACCTGGGAAATTGTTGCCCTCGGCCTTCGGCCTCGGGCAACAGTTTCCCAGGTCTTCCCCATTACCTCGGGACAAGAGTTTGAGTGTTCCCCTCGTAGTCATGAAATAAGTGTGTACTGACAGATTTTTTCCGTTACATGTAACACAAGTGAACTTGTGATGAAAATTTATTAAACGAAAGTCAAGCAATAAAAAGCAAAAGTTTGTATTTTAAAAGATAATTCAAGTAAGGTCATATAACACAAAAGCAACTTCAGAATGTTTACACACGGACACACACACAAACGTTTTGGTAACTCGGAATAGTCCAGAGTAAAAACTGTATTTTGCTTGATGACGGAATGTCCAGTACATCTAATATTCACGTCCGGGATAGTCCACGGCGGATCTAAAACTAACTCTCTCACACAACATAAGGGATTCACTCAAACTTCAATTAACACATTTACGCAATTATCACACATACAAGTCGGACGCTCTTTGAGGTAGAGGATTGACACTAATTCCTTAAATAAATATTGAGTGACAAATTCCTTTTTACTGTCTAAACATTAATTGACTGATAAATAATTTTCGACATATGTTAAAAACAGGCATTAAAAATAATTCTTGTTATAAATTAAAATTTTGTTACATTTTAAATAAATTTGGTAAAATTTACTTTGTGACAATCCTTCCCCTCTCCGAGTAAGACTCTGTCCCAGAGTCTACAAATTAAACATAAAAGAATAAAATGCAGATAAAATTAGACAAGGTTTTAAATGTTTTGAAAATCTAAATCATTTGGCAAAAGTCACTGTTCGGAGCTTAAATCAATATCCATAGGGAGCACAATAATCTGTCGGTATGGAAGGCTGTCGGAATGCAAAGCGCTGTTGTTGTGAAGGTTGATACACGATACGAGGGTACGAGGATGCGGGGTACTTAGGGGACGCAATCTTCTGTTGTTTTTGATTATGCCACGGTCTCTTTTTCTTAGTGGACTGTTTGGCTTCAAAGTTGTTAGGATGACCTGGCGGGTACCAAACTTTTCCTGTCCTGCGCGCTTCCATCGCTGGCATTTGAGTGGATGCGTCGCTGACGTCCCTGGCGCTAAAAGTATCCGTGTTGGTTCCGACACTTTTCTTCTGTAGAGGGATAGGAACAGTGGGTACTGGTGGCATCAACCTAATAAAACTAAGTTGACGTTCCTTTGCTACGAGCCGATCTGCCACGGATCGATGGGCTCCCTTCAACTCAAATATTTCTGAGTCCATCCTCCCGATTTTCTTTTCTAGGGCCTTGTTCTTCGTACGCGCATCTTGAAGTTTCTCTTCTAATCCTTCGACATGTAATTTCTTTCTTTCCTTTTCGTCCTTACTCTTTTTCCATGCGACAGATAGTTTACTCTCCAAGGATAACAGTTGTTCCTGCTGAATCGCGATTGTTCTTTTAAAATCACGCACCATATCAGTAAGTGCTGCGTTCTTTCGTTTATGGTCAAACGGAAGCTTAGTTGATAGAGAATTTATCGCGTATACAAACTCAGTCTGAGATTCAACGTTGTAAAATGGTAGTTCCATGGCGGAAAAGCGTCTGGACTGAAATTCATTCCAGCGTTTCTGGTCACGTTCTGTTTTGTGGACTGATTTCTTTTTCACTACAAGTATTGTCATTTGCTTTGTTTTAGAGTTCCTGCATTGTTTAGAAAGATGACCAAATTGCTGACATCTAAAGCACTGTCGATTCATTGCCTTACACTTGATAAGATGTCCCTTGTAAAATGATTCTCCACAGCGATAACACATTGAGTTTGACATTTTAAATCAAATTTGGGGAAAATAGCTGCACGGGTGAGAGTCTAGGTACCGAGATCTAGGTATTGCACAGGAAATGCAATACCCCCGGGTTAAATACCCTTTGGATACTCCACCAATTAACACAAGTGAACTTGTGATGAAAATTTATTAAACGAAAGTCAAGCAATAAAAAGCAAAAGTTTGTATTTTAAAAGATAATTCAAGTAAGGTCATATAACACAAAAGCAACTTCAGAATGTTTACACACGGACACACACACAAACGTTTTGGTAACTCGGAATAGTCCAGAGTAAAAACTGTATTTTGCTTGATGACGGAATGTCCAGTACATCTAATATTCACGTCCGGGATAGTCCACGGCGGATCTAAAACTAACTCTCTCACACAACATAAGGGATTCACTCAAACTTCAATTAACACATTTACGCAATTATCACACATACAAGTCGGACGCTCTTTGAGGTAGAGGATTGACACTAATTCCTTAAATAAATATTGAGTGACAAATTCCTTTTTACTGTCTAAACATTAATTGACTGATAAATAATTTTCGACATATGTTAAAAACAGGCATTAAAAATAATTCTTGTTATAAATTAAAATTTTGTTACATTTTAAATAAATTTGGTAAAATTTACTTTGTGACACATGTATTTCTCAATCACGATAAGGAGCACACGGCGGATATGACCGGTCGGTAGGAGATGCTCACTCCTTCATGACACCTGATCAAAATTCTGACTTTTTGGAGCTAGGTCCGTGTTTGATAAGTTACAATTTTGTATTGTTTAATGGTTTTATGTGCTTGAATACTTTGCTATCTCTGTATATTCTATTACACGAGATACAATGTTTCCTTTGCAAATATAAAATAAAGAAATGCATCCTAATCCTAAAAATAGCACTTAGAAGTACTTTCGAAAATACTATTTAGTTGTCATTTCTTACGTTAACGAGGTTGTCATAAAAAAAAATGACAGAGTGGGGCACCTTAAAGATTTTTCAAAATATAGTTACATAAGAATAAAAAATTCATAACTTCTCTCTTCCCATTTATAATTAAAAGTTTATTTAGATTTTATATTTTTTTTTTTTTTTAGATTTTATTGGATGATATTTTCTCAACAAACCTTAGATATACTGGAATTCTTATCACTGAAGAGGCAAGGAAGGTGTTCAAAGACTGTGTATATAAATATAGAACTATAACACAGGTGTCATTAAAAGATGCAGGTGCATATTAAAATGGAACTATAACACAGGTTGGTTTTCCAAATCGAATGAATAACCTAAAGAATAACGAAAATAAAGATTAACTATATATGGTATTTGTATAAAAATAAGTAATAAGTATTTATTTCTTGTTCTTTGTTTGAAACTTTTGAAATAACACAGTTATATTACTACATGTATATATACAAAATTATTACCTTAGATCTTGAAATGACCTCAAGGGGACAGTATGTCATCACTTGCGACCTTTGTGATAAACCTACCAAGCAATTCTGTCAAGTCAGTTTATGTGTGGATTGTGTAAGTAACCATGTGGACAAGCACCAGTCTCTCACACACGACATTGTTCCGTTCAAGTCCAGAAAGATACAGCTAGTGTTTCCTGAGTGTGAATTCCATCCCCACCAGAGATGCGAGGCCCATTGTCAGCAGTGTGATGTTCCAGTGTGTATCAAATGTTTTCTAAGCAATCATAAGGGTCATAATGCGATTGAATTATCAAAAATAGTGGTGAACAAAATGAGAGATATTGAAACCGAAACAGAGGAAATTGAGATCGTTATCCTTCCAAGATACATGAAAGTTGAAGCTGAAACCAAAGTTAAAGCTTCCGAGTGTTCTGCAAGATATAATGAGCTGGAACAGAACACACAGAGGTACAGGGAATTATGGCACAAGAATGTGGACATTATTTTCAACAACCTTAGCTCTTCCATTAATTCAAAGAAGAATGATATGCTTACCAGTCTAAACAACCATCAAACTTTACTTTCATCTTTGATCCTTGAAATTCAGAAAACAATCGAACGAAACAAAGAAATTTTAAAGACGAACAAAGTGTCCCAAGTCATCAACTACGAATCCAAACTTAAGGAATATAGGTCAACCCCTTCTGATATTAATATCAAAATTCCCTCCCTTGAGACGAACACAATTCCAGGAGTTGAACTAAATATAGAGCTAGAAGAGTACAGGGCTATATTAACGCAAACGTCAATTTCCAGTCAGATAGAAGAAGCCAATTATTATTCCACGAGAGAGCTACTGGATAAAGCTAGAGTTGTTGCAACCATTCCTACCGCAGTAAAGCCAATATGGAGAGTAGCGTGTGTAGGTGATAATGCTGCTTGGGTTAGTGGAGATGACATATTAATGAGACTTGTTGACATACATGGGTTTGTGCAGGATATTGTCAAGACTACTTCTATGGAGAAACCTAGTGACATCACAGTGAGTAGACAAGGTCGTTTGGTGTACAGTGATGCTAAAAATAAGACCGTGAATATTGTCAGATATGGACAAACAGAAGTAATGCTTACTATACCGAAAGGATGGAAACCAAGAAGTCTGTGTTGTACCAGATTAGGTGATATTCTGGTCAACCTGTATAATGGGGGCCAAAACAAAATCGTCCGTTACCAGGGAAAAACTCTGAAACAGGAAATATATAAAGATGATAATAATAAAGATATTTTCAAAACTGGTGAATATAGGCTGTGCATAGCAGAAAACAATAATGGAGATATTTGCGCCTCTGATCTTAATGCAGACATTGTGATTGGATTGAATTAACGCGGGAAGAATTCGATTTCGATATGATGGGGCACCGGCTAGAAGACAGAAGGCATTTGATCCTAGAAAAATCGCTACAGACTCTATGAATCGCGAATCATTGTGACAGATTACAGCAATAACTGTCTACACATTCTTGATCAAGACGGACAGTTCCTTAAATTTATCGACAACTGTGGAATAATTGACCCCTTTGGATTAAGTGTGGACAGTAAGGGAAGATTAATTGTGGATAGGGTTAACTTTCTCAGAGAAACTGAAGGTGATTCAGTACATGAAATAACCATGTGTACATTATACACCTGTATATCTGGTGTTTTTCTCACTGATTTACTGATTTTCTTATCTAAAGTATGTCGAGAAAATATCATCCAATAAAACACAAGTAAAATTGATGCAAAGCATCAAATCGGCTGCTAACATATTAAGCATGACAAAAAAGTACTTTCACAGAGCAAAAAATCCCTTATGGTGTCTCTTTCTGTTATTTCTTTTTATCAGAATCTCCTAATATATAGCTTTATATTTTTAAAGGAAATGTTTGAGGCGCCGTTTTGGTACACTGTATGTACTGCCAAAAAGTGATAACACCTATTCGAGTAGGTGATATCACCAATTCAATTGGTGATAAACCAACAACTTTGTCCCTTTGACTCTGACCTTGGCGTTTGACCTATTTTTAAAAAAAAAATTACTTGGCTATAACTTTTGACCTACTTTTTAAAAAAGCTTTTACCTTGGCTATAACTTTATTCATACATGTACTTTTTTTTTAAAAAAAACTTTTCCCTTGGCTATAACTTTTTGAATGGTTAGGACTAGCTAGGGCTTTCATACTTCACATATGTAATCTTTGTGACATTAGACCTTTCTTAAAGTAATACACGCTGTAATCTCTATCTCTTATCATTCAAAAGTTATGGTCAATTCAAAGTAAAGTTTAATTCTTTTAAAGTATGTCAAACTTGAATGTCAAGGCTGCAGCGTAAAAATCATATTTAGTGTACATGTATTTAGAAAGGCATTGACACAAGTTATATACACGTGTAATATAAAAGTCCTATCTCGTCACATTCAAACGATATGATCAAGGTTAAAGTTTTGAAAAGTTTGTCAAACTTCTAGGTCAAGGTTAAAAAAAGTGTACATGTATTAAGGAAGGTCCTATCACAGGTGCATGTAATACACATCTCTAATATAATATATAAAAGCCCTAGCATCTCTTCTCATTCAAAAGTTAAAGCCAATTCAAAGTAATGTTGAAATTTTTGAAAATAGAAAAAAAACATAAAGTTAAGTTCGTACAGGTTCAAAAATCTTAGTGTATTTAGAAAGGTCTTATGATCATAGGCACTTGGGGTATGGACCCCCCCCCCCTTTTCCATTTTTTTTTCTTTTTAAATCTGGGTTCGAGTCACCTTTTTCCTATTTTTCTATTCTAATATGCACTATATGTTATCAAAAATGCAACCCTTTCGTATCTACAAGCTGTTTTTAAAAATGCCGTTTTCCACTGATACGTTTAAAGATTTTATATGTATCAGTGGAAAACGGCATTTTTAAAAACAGCTTGTAGATACGAAAGGGTTGCATTTTTGATAACATATAGTGCATATTAGAATAGAAAAATAGGAAAAAGGTGACTCGAACCCAGATTTAAAAAGAAAAAAAAATGGAAAAGGGGGGGGGGGTCCATACCCCAAGTGCCTATGATATAATTTACTGCTTTAAAAGGTAGGATTCTTCTCGTATTTCTTGTATTTTTAAAAAAATTAATGAAATTTTCACAGAATCAAGAAGACAATATCACTAAGTGATGGTACATGTATCGGTAAGATCAAGTTTGACCGTTTTATTTTAGAGGCAAGGTCAGGCCAAAGTCATTTCCCCTAGACATTATGTACAAGTAAAGTTGATGAAAAGTGCAAGGGGGGGGGGGGCAGCTAGAGATTTTTTTAAAATCTACTACAACAAGCCCAAAAAGGGGAAAAATACCCAAACTCGAAAATCCTTTTTCGTGGGGGGGGGGGGGGTTGGTTGGTTAGGTACGGATTCTTTCATACAAAGAGCTGTACAATACTACATTATCCTTAATTGACCTTACTGTAACTATAGAGGGGGGGCAACCTGCCATAAATGCAATGAACATTTTAAATAGTAAAAGGATATGTTTGAAAACAGGCAGACCCCTCTGTTGCTACGTGCCTGTATTTTGGACACAAAATGGGGGGGGGGGGGGCTTGGCCTCTAAATCCACCTTTTATTTGAGTTGAAACACATGCAATTCGATACACATTCCTGCATTGCCCTATTTTCTTCTGCTATTGAATGAGCATTACTCTTTCAATCTTTCAATCGGTGTATAATGCCTATGGCTATTTTATCGGCCTATTTGCTGATTTGGCCAAATTCAGACAGTCATGTGATACACTGTACATGTCATGTGGTTTGAAGAACCAATAGGCTTACTTTAGCTATTCCAGTTGACGCCATTTTGATCTTAAAATAGTAACAACCGGAAGCACTGGGTAGCCATTACTGCATGCGATTTTCGGAAGGATATTGGATCCTATAGTTAAATCGTGGTAAGTAGTATTTAATGGACTTTGTTGTTGATGACAGTGATGTGTAAGGTATTTTTGTGTTTCGATATAGTTTGTGCTATGTCAAAAAGATGTTAAAACCAGTTCATTTATTTTAAATCGATGAAGAACAAATTAAGTATATTTGCACGAGAAGGTCGCTGCTTTGGTATTTTCTTTGATTCCTTGGCATCATGAAGAAATATCACGGATGTAAACATTTTAAATGAATTTTTGAATGCTATTAATCTTTATTGAACTGTAAAATATTCTCTGTAGCATTGCACATTTTCCCACGTATTTTTTAAAGAATAGGAAGATTGGTCAACACAGAATGTTTCTTTAAATCGAATTACCTGCCTTGATATAGTCTATTTCTTTTTCGACTAATCACAAAAACATGTATTTTTACATACATATGGATGTATGTGGAGGCAATTGGACAATAAACTTCTGAATTAAAGTTACTATAAATATTTTTTTTCTAATTTTAGAAGTTTACAAATTACAGTGACACAGTGAGAAATTACAGAGTGACAAAGTGACTGAAATTTCCATAGAAGGTAAATACATATTTTGTCAAGAAAGCATTAACTGCTTTTATATGTTTCATATTTTTATTTATTTTTTTTTTATTTTCTTTCATTCACTGTCTTCGTCTTTTATTTTTAGTTCATTTTTCTTCATCTTTTAAATTTAGTTTATTGTCTTTGATTTTTTGTGTGTCAATCTTCATTTTTGTTTTGTTTGTGTTTCATTTTGCACAGCATTTGTGGTAAAAATTGAGTTAACAATTACTTTTGTCACATTAATGAAATCCTTCCGTGACGTCATCCACCATTTTGCTTTCTTACCTTTCTCTGACCACTTGATATCATGACTGAGTCAAAACTTAGAAAATTTTTAAACCTGCCTGCACCAGAACCATCTGGAAAAAAACTACCAAGCTGTAGTCCTCTCTGACACTAAGGGAAAATGGCTCCAAAGAGCAATCACCAACAAGTGTGATATAATTTGGTTTCAGAAAGTTCTAATATTTTTCCAGTTTGCAGGCAAATGACTTGGTAGGGAAAGAAATTCTACATACAAGTATTTTATCTTCAGTAATGATAATTTTACACTGTTTCGCAGAATTTCATGGCACTTAATAACAAATTTTTAAAGCATATCCTCTAAATAAATTGACAAGAGGCCAAATGGCCTTAGTGATCACCCGAGAATAATAAAACAGTACAATACAGCGATGTAAAAGGATCTATATTATAAAAGTAAATACCGGTATGTAAAATACAAGCCATGAGCAAAGAAAAAGATTTTCCAAGAAATTATGATGATAATAAAATGTTTACACACAATGCACAATATAACACAAAAAAAAAAGATAGAAGACTGAAGTACATATAAATAGATGACTTAAAAAAGGGAACTTTTAGAAGTCAATTCAAAATTAAAGGAAAGAAGCATATTACTCATTTATTAAAGTAAGATCTTTACTTTATTATCAAAAATACTAGGAATGGTCAAAAAAGTCAAAAAATTTCAATGACTGAAAAGGTTTAATGTGAAATAATTTATTAGAATTGTAAAAATGGATATTATTGAATTCTTTTCAAGGTGTAGAAAATCACAAGATTTCATTTTCTTTCAATTTACTATTTCACCATTTTATTCAACAATTTGAATATACATCAGTCGCATTCATCACTGTCTTATTATTAACGGTAATATGTTTATGTCTTGTGCATGTTTTAAAATATTCATACATTGTTTATATTAAAGATTTTGGTGTAAAGCATGGTAAAGTGTATTGCCTAAATGTTCATTTGAAATTTATGAAAGATATATATAAGTTATAATATTTATAACTGTATCAGCCATACTTATAAATTTTATATTTATTTCATCACTTATTTATTGCTAATAACATCTATGAATTATATTTTACATTGTATACTTGTTTCATAAACTTAGGAGCTGATAAGAACAGGATTATAATTCTCTAAACAAACGATATTTTAGGTTGTTTACTGGGATGATATAGATTGGAAGAATGACAGTGAGTTTCAGTTAACAGAGAGAGATCAGAGATGAAGATTATTTTCTATTTGAAAAAAAAACTATAGAAGGTATGAAGTAAGAGTTATCTTTCATTATAAGACTTACTCCTTCAATAATAATATTGAGTTACTGCCCTTTGGAGTCAACTTCCACTTGAGGTAGAGGTTATAAGATGTAATTTCAATAACAATGGGAAGGATAACCAATGAAATTCTTTCTATTTATAACTAAGTTCTGCACTTTAGGACCCATTGATAATCATTATATTAACAATGTTTTCTATTTATTTTTTAAGTGGAATAGCTACTTACTTTAGATTTTTTACCCGCTATTGGTGAACTGTCTTTGTTCTTCAAAAAGACATGTTTCTTTGAGGAAAGCTCTAATTAGTGTATATGTTAAGCTTCTGTATCTATTATGAAGTTTGCCATATATTAGAACCATCCTGACAAACCTGAAACCTGACAGATTATTGGTACATGTATGTATATTGTATGTATGTGTAGTTTACCAGATGCATGTAGCTTTATTGAGTTTTACTATCTCCATAAACACAGTGATGGAGCAAAATTCTTGAAGGGGACAGTTTGGGGTTGGGGTTAATGGGCCCACAGCCACAGCTTTATAAAATCTATTCTTATATGCATATTTTGGACACAAAGAAGGGGGGCTGGTCGCCCTCTAAATCTGCTAGTGAAACAGGTGATTATTGGATAATCATGAGAAGTATTATGTTTTTATCATAAGTAAATGTAGTGTGAAATAGTTGTATTGAAATGTATATATTACGTAACATTATATAGGAATTATAATACTTTTCAAAATTAATTTATTAATATGGACTTTTTTTGCAATCAAGCCAAAGAGAAATAACTTGTAAATTAATGGAAAATGAAAAGAGATAGCAAGAGCTATCATCCTTGTCCCAGTATATGCACATTACCATGGTGATGTGCAGGTAGAGACCACTAGTACTACCTTATATGGAAGACAATTTTTAACATGTGATGATGTTTTCGTCACACCCATTCTCCAATCAACTGAATGAGTCCGAAAGCATGACAATCTACAACGTGTTTACATTCAATAGCAACACATGTATGGTTTTCGTTGGTATACTGCATAATATTTACTTTGTCACTGCGGAAAAACTGTAGAGCTTCTTTTTCTCTTTATATATATATAAGAATAAAATTTAAAGACTATAAATTACAAAGACAATGCTCCATGCTCACATTCAATATTGGAGTTGTTTTAGATGATTATAATAATATATAATTTCTTCATGCAAATACCATACAAATGTTTTTTTTCATTTAAATATAAAACATGTTCAGATAATATTGATTGACTTACATAATAATTGCGGACCTTACACTGCTAGTCTTAAACTACTGTATGAACACATATATTTTGTGGAAAAAAAAAAACCATACAATAGTACCTACATCGATCCCTTTGAACAATGGTTTAGGCTGATGTATTGTATAATATTTTAGTTCACTGTTGATATAATTAAGGCTTCATAAAGCAACTTTAATAAATGTGAACATAGAAATGAAAGATTACAAATCATTTTTCATTCAGAAATCTCAAGATCTGAAAATGAGTTTTCAAGGGACAATTCAAGTTGCCCTTAATTTTCAACACAACAGACTTGTAAAGTAAACAGATAGCTATAATTTACATGCAAATTTATGCTGATGTCAGAAAATCTAGTGGGCTCGACCTGTTGTAAGTTTATTAATATTATATTCTTTTGTTGCTGTAATCAAGATCCAGTACGTGGTATATAGTTCGTGTTCTGTCTGTCCATCTGTCTGCATGTTTATCAGTGTTAGTCTTTTTCAACAAAAAATAACTTTACTCATAATTTTTATTGGATGGGGCTTTATGGCTTTCTTATTTCTCAGGTGTATTCCTTATGACATGACCATTCTTTGGGTACCACTAAATTTGACCTCTTGACCTTGACCATAGATTTTGACCACTGGTTACAAAAAACCCCAAACATTAACCTGACCATATCTTAATATCTTGACGGTACGACCGTTAGAGCGAGCGCAAACTCTTCTATTGTTTTAATTTAGATCGGGCTCGTCAAACCGCACGTGACATTTGGTGCGTCTAGACTCTGACGTCACATGACGTCGTATATAAGTTGCAATACCAAGAAAAAACCTGAACAGTGCTGAAAGTTAACGAAGAACGTATTGTTTACTATTTATCTTCAATATGTATCCGTTATATCAGGGCGAGTAAACTTTTTGTTGAACATTTGCCGTTATTCTTGCGAGAACGTAGCTAAAACAAGTGATGCATTGTGGGTCCAAATTGCTGCGTCAAAAAATTCTATTCAATGAATGTGCAGTAGTCCGAATTTTTAGGTCACCTGAGTAAACTCAGGTGACCTATTGCTATCTGTTTTCGTCCGTCGTCGTGCGTCGTGCGTCGTGCGTTGTGCGTTGTGCGTTAACATTTGAACATTTTCAGCTTCTTCTCTGCAACCACTGAACCAATTTCAACCAAATTTGGCATAAAGCATCTATGGGTGAAGGGGAACAAAAATTGTGAATTTTATGATCCCTGCCCCCCTGGGGCCTGTGGGGTGGGGCCAAAACCACTAAAATTAGTGCAATCTTTAAAAATCTTCTTCTTTACTCCTGGACATCAAGCAGGCAAACTGTTTGCATGATTGTAATCAGCAATGAGTCCTCTACCAAAATTGTGAAATTCATGGCCCTGGGGTCAGGGGTTCTAGTGCTAGGGTGGGGCTAAATAAGTAGGTAGTGAAAATGCATTATTTCTTTGAAAATCTTCTTCTCTGCTCCTGGGTATTAAATAAACTAACTAAGTACATAGTTATGATGAGCAAGAGTGCCTCTACCAAAATTGTGAATTTTATGGCCCCAGGGTCAGGGGTTCTGGTGTTAGGGTGGGGCTCTATTGATTATATAGTGAAAATACATGAATTCTTTGAAAATCTTCTTCTCTGCTCCTGGGTATTAAATAAACTAACTAAGTACATAGTTATGATGAGCAAGAGTGCCTCTACCAAAATTGTGAATTTTATGGCCCCAGGGTCAGGGGTTCTGGTGTTAGGGTGGGGCTCTATTGATTATATAGTGAAAATACATGAATTCTTTGAAAATCTTCTTCTCTGCTCCTGGGTATTAAATAAACTAACTAAGTACATAGTTATGATGAGCAAGAGTGCCTCTACCAAAATTGTGAATTTTATGGCCCCAGGGTCAGGGGTTCTGGTGTTAGGGCGGGACTCTATTGATTATATAGTGAAAATACATGAATTCTTTGAAAATCTTCTTCTCTGCTCCTAGGTATTAAATAAACTTACTAAGTGCATAGTTATGCTGAGCAAAGGTGCCTCTACCAAAATTGTGAATTTCATATCCCCAGGGTCAGGGGTTCTGGTGTTAGTGCGGGGCTCTATTGATTATATAGTGAAAATACATGAATCCTTTGAAAATCTTCTTCTCTGCTCCTGGGTATTAAATAAACTAACTAAGTACATAGTTATGATGAGCAAGAGTGCCTCTACCAAAATTGTGAATTTTATGGCCCCAGGGTCAGGGGTTCTGGTGTTACGGCATGGCTCTATTGATTATATAGTGAAAATACATTAAATCTTTGAAAATTTTCTTCTCTGCTCCAGGGTATTCAGCAGATGAACTACCAATATAGTTATGATGGACAAGGACCCATATCTTCCACAATTGTGAATTTCAAGGCCCCAGGGTCAGGGGTACCATAGAGGGGGGGGGGGTGTACTTATATACTGAAAATGAATGAATGGTTTGAAATCTGCTCCTTGGTATTAATCAAATATCAAGGCCTAAGGGTCAGGGGTTCATGTATGGTAGGGGCACTACTGATTATTGCTGAATATTACTGATTAGTTGAAATGCATTTTGTGTTCCCTTACCCTGCGTATGGGTATTAAGTAAACAAACTAAGCAACTGCTAAGTGTATTGTTATGATGATCAATGGTGCCTCTTTCAAAATTGTGAATGCCATAGCATCTGACTTAAAACATGAATCAAATTCAATCACTGGAAAGTTGTTGCATAATGCTCAGGTGACCTATAAGGCCCATGGGCCTCTTGTCTCTTCACACAGGCGTTGCTTTAAGAGCTCGCAGTGGCGAGCGTTGCTTCGCGACGCTCGCTGCGCTTGCTATGAACAATTGGTACTAGGGCTTTCATAATTCACATATGTATTCATAGAGATTAGACCAATTGAACAGGTATAATTTTTTTTAACCTTTTGACCTTGACCTTAAAGTTTGGCCACTTTGTGCAAAAAAAACTTTAACCTTAACCATAATATTTTAAAATGTAAATACTACAGCTTTCATATTTCACAGGACCTGGAGTTCTTCTTGTGAAAAGACCTTACTCTTGATACAAACAATTTTGACCTTTTGGTTTTGGAGTTTGACGTGCATTTGAAAAACTTCAATCTCAGCCTTAAGCTGCTATACTGGGGGATCAGTGTTTCACAAAAACATCTTGTTTTTCTTTTAATCAAGAGCGAATTTCATTTAACTCTTTTTATTTAATTTCTTTATCATCTGTTTTAGTTGTCAAAGGTGACTGACTTCTTCCAGCAAATTATGAAAAAATTTGGGAATTTCGAGAAAGTCAAACAGGTCCAGTCAAGGTAATTTAGTAAAACCTTAAAATATATTGAAAAAACTACAGTTGTGACTTACTCTAGTCAGATCTGTATTTTTGTAAAGGAAAATGTGCACTTTAATTTATCATGTTTATAGTTACATTTTTTGTGCAATTATAATCAAAGTTTTGGGGTTAATTATATAGTTTTTGTCCTGTTTATCTGCCTGTTTGTATGCAGAAAAATAACCTTGCCCATAACCAATTTTGAGTGGGTGCATACGAATCTATGGCATTTCGCTTATTTATGCTTAATATTGTTTATTCCTATTATAGGACTATTGTGACCACTACGTCTGATTTCCATCCATATCAACACTGCAATATCAAATGAATAATGGACCCGTGATTATGCGTGGGTTATATTCTTCACATAAGACCACGTCTACATTTGCTGCTCTTAAGTTGGTCGTTGATGATGGATCAGGTGCCTTAACACAGGATAAAGCAGTTAGCTGATGAATGATGGTCAACATACATGTTAACTCTCCCGATTTAGGCGGGAGTCTACCGCTTTTTCACTCCATCTCCCGCCTACCGATTTAATTCAGAAATCTACCGCTTTTCTACAAAAGCTGCGTCTAAAGTATTTTTGGTTCGCTTGGGTATCCATTTTTGAAGCCACTCTCATAAAATCTCGCTAGATATCGCGTGATTTGACTCGGAATCATACAAACGCTTTTTTTGTACATAGATTTCAAGCACGGATTTGACAACGACAACATCATAAGACTACCAGTGATTACATTGGTTACGATAAATTAATCAACATCCCTGCCATGAAAAAGGAGATATAGCTTTTAAGAATTAGATGAAAACATTTGACATCGTCTTTAAAAGCACAGAAGCTCACAACTTTATCAATAAAGTCATTAGAAATCACTCGATTGACCAAGCCATGTGGCACATCTCTACTTTCGTTTTCGATCATCGCAGGAAATCTGATTTATATAACGAAAGATACGAACTTGTTTTAGATCTAGATTAAACCATGCCATCATTTGTTTTGTTTAAAGACTGAATGAACATTCAGAATTATTGCTTCTAGGCTATTTCAGCAAAGATCACTCTTCAAAAGGCTAAGTAAAGCAGCCAATCCAAGCAAAATGATGAGCATGAAAAATATTTGAATTTGTACAATTTATGTCAAACTTAAGGTGTTTCTGTCTTCTTCCTTGCTGTTGATATTTAAGATTGATTAGTGTAGGTACCTGATTTCATTTAAGGCTTATAATATACATGTATATTACATGAAAGATATCGATAATCCAAGCGTTAAACAACACGCGCGCAATGCTACCGCTTTTGAGGTCTGAATCTCCCTCTTTTTCATCACAATAGGTTAACATGTATGATGGTCAACCTCTACCTTCCTCCTTGTGAGAGCTACAATGTTTTAACTGTCAACATTGAGAGTTTTGTGCTGGCTGACTTTAGCCTAAGTACAATAGTGATCAACACTGTGAACTGTGATTTTATATTGTGAATTCTGTGTGCATTGACTCTGGTGATTAATCGGAATTATTCCACCAGCAATTGGTAAGAAAGTCTACCTTACAGCACTTGTTTACCTAACCAGTATATAGTCAAGAATTTATAAACTCCCTGCTTGAAAAGTAATGGAGGGTATATTAATATAAAGCTATTGCAATTTGGATGTCTGTGTAATTGTTCATCTGTCTGTTTTGTATTATTATCTACCGTATATAGTGGTACATATAAATTGAAAACAAAACATTTGTGCCCTGCGTCCTTATTGTATTGGTAATTGATATAAATCATAAGTTTAAAAATTCAGATTCTTATACTAACACCATTGCACTGCACTAGTACTGCATCATACGTAATTATGTATATTATTTGACAACTGCTGATCGACTGGACTGAACAGATGTTGACAGAGCTGTGGTAGCTGAGGGAGAAGGTATACATAAAAGGTACATGTATAGGTAATGCCCCACCCCCCTTGCCCTTGTTAGTCACAAGTACATTCACATGTATATGATTGGTATTTATATATTATGTTTGTATGTTGATTAGGAAGGGTAGCTATAGATTGCATGTCTGTCTGTCTGTCATGGTTTATATTTGCAGTGAATATCAAAGTGTGCATGTATACTGACATTTTTGGTACTGAGTAGGTAATATCTCCCATAATTATACCTGCTCACTTACAGAGAGATTATATATATAGATCTGAGTAAGACTGCCCCTATTTTATTAATCACCTGCTCATATTTAATTAATTTTCTTTTCACTCACTGATAGTATTTAATTTTATTGTGTGTATTAAATATATTCATTTTGTTGTCATTGCCTTTAATTTGGAAATCTTTCAATTGTTGTTTTTCTCTGAAGTGAACTAGAGTTATTGCCCTTTATTCAGAGCATAATTTATCAGTTATATGGAGGGATGCCACACCAATTGTAATTTATAGATCTCTTAGTCATCTTTTTTAGCTCACCTGAGCCAAAGGCTCAAGTGAGCTTTTCTGATCACAATTTGTCCGTTGTCTGTCGTTGTCGTCGTTGTTGTTGTCGTCGTTGTTGTTGTCGTCGTTGTCGTCGTCGTTGTAAACTTTTCACATTTTCGACTTCTTCTCAAGAACTGCTGGGCCAATTTCAACCAAACTTGCCACAAAGTATCCTTGGGTGAAGGGGATTCGAGTTTGTTCAAATGAAGGGCCAGGCCCTTAATTCAAGGCGAGATAATGGGAATTAATGAAAATTTGATGGTATGTTTTAAAAATCTTCTTCTCAAGAACCACTGCGCCAGGAAAGATGAAACTTATGGGGAAACATCCTCAGGTAGTGTAGATTCAAGTTGTTCAAATCATGACCCCCAGGGGTAGGGCGGGGCCACAATGGCCGACCAAAGTTTTACATAGAAATATATAGGAAAATTCTTTAAAAATCTTCTTCTCAAGAATCACCAAGCCATTATTGATCATATTTATATGGAAGCATCCTCAGATAGTATAGATTCAAGTTTGTTCAAATCATGACCCCCGGGCGTAGGGCGGGGCCACAATGGCCGACCAAAGTTTTACATAGAAATATGTAGGAAATTTCTTTTAAAATCTTCTTCTCAAGAATAACAAAGCAGCCATAATTGATCATATTTATATGAAAGCATCCTCAGGTAGTGTAGATTCAATTTTGTTCAAATCATGACCCCTGGGGGTAGGGCGGGGCCACAATGGCCGACCAAAGTTTTACATAGAAATATATAGGAAATTTTTTTAGGAACTTTTTTTTTTTTTAATCTTCTTCTCAAGAATCACAAAGCCCTAATTGATCATATTTATATGGAAGCATCCTCAGGTAGTGTAGATTCAAGTTTGTTCAATCATGACCCCCGGGGTAGGGCGGGGCCACAATGCCTGACCAAAGTTTTTCATAGACATATATAGGAAAATTCTTTAAAAATCATCTTATTAAGAATAGCAAAGCCAGGATTGGTATTGGGACTACTTTTGGATTTAAATTATTAACTAATAAACCAATTTCTCTTTTTTCCTAGCCACAGTGCTCAGGTGAGCGATGTGGTCCATGGGCCTCTTGTTAAGCACTGGTCTCAACATGGAAAGACCAATATTACATCTTATTAATTTTATATGAATTTTTTATCAAAGAAAATGAAAAAGATTCCTTTATATTCCAATTAAATTTTAAAATTTTTGATTTAAAAGTTTAATTGCTGAAAATGAATGCATATAAATATCTAAATAAAATATGTAAAGAAAGGCTAGATTATGGAATTCCATATATGACAGCCGACTGCTTACTGCCAACTGCTCACTGCTTCCTGTCAACTGCCACACATATTTGAATAAAATTTCATGCTTATATCGAAATTTAAGTGAATTTAAAAAAAAAACAGGCGTGGATCCAAGAATATTTTCCACAAGGGGTCCACCCTAATAAAAAAAATTCAACCCAAGAAATACAAAAGTAAACCAAATTAACGTAAATTCCTTTATTAAACGTGAAAAATCTGGAAATTTTTACATTGATTTTATTTTGCGAATTCGGGTCAAAATGCTTTTGATTAATTTTTACGTTTCAAAATTTTGCAAATGACCACTGCTTTCTTTACATTTTTAGGTCACCTGAGTAAACTCAGGTGACCTATTGCTATTTGTTTTTGTCTTTCATTGTTCGTCATGTTTTAACATTTTAACATTTTCAGCTCCTTCTCTGAAACCACTGAACCAATTTCAACCAATTTTGGCTTATATCATGTATGGGTGAAGGGGAACTACAATTGTGAATTTCATGGTCCCTGCACCCCTGGGGCCTGGGGGGGGGGGGGCAAAACCACTAAAATTAGTGCAATCTTTAA
The DNA here is from genome assembly GCF_032062105.1 of Saccostrea cuccullata. Taxonomy (NCBI): domain Eukaryota; kingdom Metazoa; phylum Mollusca; class Bivalvia; order Ostreida; family Ostreidae; genus Saccostrea; species Saccostrea cuccullata. Next base: position 12,127 of record NW_026934053.1, on the reverse strand, counting down.
AAATCTTCTTCTTTACTCATGGACAACTACAGGCAAACTGTTGGCAATTGGTTGTTATCAGCATTGAGTCCTCTACCAAAATTGTGAAATTCATGGCCTCAGGGTCAGGAGTTCTAGTACTAGTGGGTGGGGGATATATTGATTATACATTGAAAATGCATTATTTCTTTGAAAATCTTCTTCTCTGCTCCTGTGTATCAAATAAACTAACTAAGTATATAGTTATGATGAGTAAGAGAGCCTCTTCCAAAATTGTGAATTTTAGGGCCCCAGGGTCAGGGGTTCTGGTGTTAGGGCAGGGCTCCATTGATTATATATTGAAAATGGATTATTTCTTTGAAAATCTTCTAATCTGCTCCTGTGTATTAAATAAACTAAGTACATAGTTATGATAAGTAAGAGTGCATCTTCTAAAATTGTGAATTTTATGGCCCCAGGGTCAGGGGTTCTGGTTTTAGGACTGGGTTCTATTGATCATATAGTGAAAATGCATTAATTCTTTCAAAATCTTCTTCTCTGCTTCTGGGTATTATTTAGAATTTATATGTATATACCAGGTAGTTACCAGGTTGCATGATAAGTGAGAGTGCGTCTTCTAAAATTGTGGATTCTATGGCCCCAGGGACAGGGGTTCTGGTTTTAGGGTGGGGCTCTATTGATTATATTGTGAAAATGCATTCTATGGCATACCTGGGTCAGGTATACCATAGAGGGGAAAGGTGGGGGGGGGTTGGGTTGGCTCAACTTATATACTGAAAATGAATTGTTTGAAATCTGCTCCTTGGTATCAATCAAACATTTTTGATAAGCAAGGGTGCCTTTTAAGGCACATGGGGCTCTTGTCTTATTGGTGATTTATTTCTAAGAAAAATAGTTTTGCGAATGCGATGAACTCACAAATTGCTAAAAAATTATCTACAGCAAAAATTTCCAGATTTTTGTTACTATAGTTAAAATGCACTATATATCTTGAAAATCTTTTTATCTGCTCCTGGGCATTTAATAAACTAAACAAGTACATAGTTATGATGAGTAAGAGTGCCTCTTCCAAAATTGTGAATTTTAGGACCCCAGGGTCAGGGGTTCTGAGGTGCTAGGGTGGAGCGCTATATAGATTATATAGTGAAATTCCATTATTACTTTGAAAAATCTTCTTCTTTGCTCTTGGCTATTTTAAAAAAAACAAATTAACTAAATATGTCTAATAAATGATTTTGACACAATGATTATAATTTAATGAGTATACATGATTAAAAAAAAAGGGTAAAACAATTTTATTTTTGCTTAATTTATTTCATAGAAGCACTTTATCACAATATGTATGCAGAAACATTAATGCACCAGAGAATTAAAAATTTGCAACATTGAATACTGCATTCAAACAAATTAACAGCAAGGCAACCTCTCCTTAAGGAGTTCAAACTATTATAAAGAAAAACATCTCTACTGAATATTTTCCATGTGCTAACTGGGTGGTCCTCTAGTTCCGCTTTAATCTGCTGCTGGAGAAAAGCTGTCTCACTCTCATGTCTTTTTTCTGCCATACATGCTAGTTATAGGGTTGAAATGTGGATGACAAGGGGGCTTACTGAAATTGTCTGTACCTGTGAACCTTGCGGACAATAGTTACATAACGTCTCCTTTCATGCATTCCCCACTCCTCCTGTATGACATTTAGGGGAGGGCACTTCAGGTTCAGGTTCCATTGATTTTTTGGATAAAATCTAGGATGGGTTTAGTGATGTTTGTTTTTTTTTTTGCCTTGACAGGTTAGCATTGGAAATGAAGACAAATTTGCAAATTGATGTTTAGGGTTTTAACTTTTTGAAATAATAAAAGTGGCAACTTGCACAATTTGACAAGTATACATAGTTATGTTGAATATTAGACTGCCCCCTTCCAAAATTGTGAATTTCATGGCCCAAGGGTCAGGGCTTCTGGTGTTACGGTGGGTGCCTCTTCCAAAATGTTTAATTTCAGGGCCCTTCGGTCAGTAGTACTTTGCATGGGGTAGGGGGCTACATAGTTTGAAAATTAATTAATGATTTTATATCTGCTTTTTTGTATTGATCATTTATCATAGAATAAAATTTATGATAAAATTTCTAGAATTATGAAAAATGTGCCCCCAAGGTCACTGGTTCCTGGGGGTGGGGTGCACTACTGTTAATAAAGTGGAAATGTATTTTCTCTTTGTTACTCTGATCTACCTCTGGATATTAAGTAAGCAAGCTAAGTGTATTGTTATGATAAGCAATATTGCCTCTTTCAAAATTTTTGATTTGGGGGCAGGGTGGGGGGCACAACAAATGACAGATAAATTCATGAAAATTCACTAACATTTTATAAAGAACTTATAAAACAAATGTGCAGATTTTCATATATATATATAGGGTACTAATTAGATTAGTAATAGTGAAATCTTAGTAATAGTTACATGATGACACGAGATGATGCATACAAAATATCGTTGAGTTATTGCACGCGAGGAGGCGTTAGCCTCCGAGTTTGCAATAACGAAACGATATTTTGTATGCATCATCGAGCTGTCAATCATGTAACTGATTTATCCCATGACCCTTCATTTCACCTCTTCCCATACTAGGTATTTTCTTTGCATCAACTAATAAAGACTCTGAATCAGAACAACGTGATAGTCTTAACGCGAAGGGTTTTTGGTATCCAAGGAACGGATTTACAAATTTGGTAAATTTTCTAAGTACTGTACCACGTGATCATTTTCTTGAGATAATCAATTCATTTGTATTCAATGGATTTGGAGAAAGTAGTAGAAGGGGTCTATAGCGTAAAGAATCGCCGTTTTTGCAGCAAGCCTACGACGAGGATAATTTTCAATCGAGTCAAGCAGTTCAGATTGTATGAACTCAGGCGATCGGATTTAAAAATGGCCCATGTGGCCAGGACTTTTATGAATTTCGATTTACAGTGTTGGTGTTTGGGATCATTTCCGGAACTGAAACGGGAAAATTTTACGGAATGGACTGAAAATACCAGCAATACAGATTCGGAAAACATGTGTCGGCCAGTGAAATAAGTGCACTTAAAAAATCAAGAAAGTAAAACCCATCAGTTCATGGGCAGTCAACATGGTTCAAGTGTTCAACGACTGGAAATCTCAGCGAAACAACAACTTGGTGAGTTTAAAATAATTCCCGAAATACTCACTTTTATATACCAAGAACTTTCGAACACTATTATATCATGTTTTGTACACTGTAATTGAAGCCAGGGGCGCATACGGATTCCCCTACCCCCGAGGACTTTATATCAAATCGGATCCGATATTCTACTGTACATGAGAGCAAGGTGTTCATGAAATGAACTTTTCAGAGGATGCCCGGAAGGAAACTACCATTGAATGTGCGAATTCCTATGGGAGATGAAGCTATCCGCTTCGAGAATTGCTCCGCCAGACCGTGTCAGTGTCTTTTTTGTAAAGATTTGTGCATTTTGGTTTAAACTGTGTTAACTATCTGTATTGTGTGTTTTTTCTTGTTTCTGTTAGTTCATTAAAATCTAGTTCTAAACGAATTTTTGTCTCATTTGCATAGCTCCTCCTACATCTAGGGTATAACAGTTGGATATCACTAGCTTTATATCACATATGTGATATTTAATATATCACCACACTTTGGTTGATATGAGAAATACACCCTTGTGAAGATCAAAGAAAAATTTGTCGGTCATGGGATAAAATATGCATACATCACTGTACATGCATGTCTATCGACATGCAGTAGCATTGCTACATCATTTCAATGTAGCATCAGTCGAAAAAGTTTTCAAATGTGGAACAATTGGGAAACCTTACTGGTAGTTCTCTGTTATGACACATAAAACATTAGACACACCAAAAATTTATTGCATGTTGTGTTTTTTTAACGATTCTTAAAGATCATTTTATAAAATTTGCTGAGTTGGAATGAAAAGTGATAGATATAAAGATGATTAGCATATTAAAGAAGTCAACCCAATCCTGCTGAAATAATTTAAGCTTTCATCTTTGGTTTTTTTTGTGTTCAAGAAATTTCTGGATTGGATTTTTTTCTACTGGAGTGGACCCCTCCTGAAAATAATCCTACATACACGCCTGGTTGTTTTTGTCCCGCAACTTTATATGCTGACATACTGTATAACTACAAGCAAGGATGTAATTTTGGCATTGTTAGTAAGGGTGTTGAAATCTCTAAAATTGAATATCACTCAAATTAAATTGCCTTTTATGTGTAATAGCTTCTTCAGTGAGCATTTTAAAATTGCTAAAAGTACTTATCACTAAAAATAAACTACTCATTTTTAAGGAAAAATCACTAAATTTGTGTCTTGTTAAAATTTCCACTTATACAGTAAACTAATGAGAGCTTTTCAACCCCATCAACATCCTCTGACCTTTCCTGTGACCTTGACCTCTTTTTTCGAAATTAGTATCAATCTTCATATTCAGATGCATACTGATGTTAGCAATTCAATTGCATCAACATTTTTGACGTAGACCTTTATTTGACCTTGATTTCACTTTTAACATATTGTGTTTAAGTCAGTTTTAAAGAAACCATTTACATGTATAATATTTTTTCAACTAATTACTTCATATGCTAAAACAAACTAATGTTAGCTTTTGAGCTGCATCAAATTTTCTGACTTTGACCTTTCCCTTGAACTAAACCTTATTTATTTTACATGAGCATTTAGCTCATTTTTTAATAAATCATTCTTAATATGCTGATAGTATTTGTGAGAACTATTCAACTGCGTAAAAAATGTTTGACCTTTGACATTATTGTGACCTTGACTTCACTTTTCTAAAATTTGCATTTTGCTTAGTTTTAAAGACACCATACAGGATGTATTTATGGGAGCTTATGCACTTGTACATAATTTGTGTGAATATATCATATGTATCCAACTTTTTAGATTTCAATTTTAAAGAAGTATTCAGGATTTTCTGTTTGAATTTCATACCCAAATTAACTTTGGTTATTACTTTCAAATGACATATGATAAGGTATTCATGTTTGAATAGTGTAGATTCAAGATCGCAAAGCCAATTAACAAACCTTCATGCCAGTCAACATATAAAATTTGTTATTTAAATATGTATGCATAAATTAAAATTTTTCATAATACTTTTTGCGTATTTTTTATATTCTTTTTAAGATGGAGGGAGAGACTTGGGATAGAGGGAGTGTAAGAACGAGGAGTGAGAGAGGGGGAGTGAGAGAGAGGAGGTGAGAGAGGGAGTGAGAGAGAGAGTGAGGGAGGAGTGAAAGAGAGGGGGAGTGGGAGAGGGGTGAGAGAGGGGGAGTGGGAGAGAGGGGAGTGGAGGAGAGCGAAAGTGAAAGAGGGGAGAGTGGGAGAGAGGAGGTGAGAGAGGGGGAGTGGGAGAGGGGTGAGAGAGAGAGGGAGTGAAAGAGGGGAAGTGAGAGAGGGGAAGTGAGAGAGAGTGAGGGAGGAGTGAAAGAGAGGGGGGTTGGGGGAGAGGGATTGGGAGAGGGGTGAGAGAGGGCGAGTGGGAGAGAGGAGAGTGGAAGAAGGGGAGAGTGAGAAAGAGAGAGGGGTGAGAGAGGGGGAGTGGGAGAGAGAGGGAATGAGAGACAGGGGGAGGGGGAGTGGGAGATAGGGGTGTGGAGGAGAGCGAAAGTGAAAGAGGGGGAGAGTGAGAAAGAGAGGGGTGAGAGAGGGGGAGTGGGAGAGAGAGGGAGTGAGAGAGGGGGAAAGTGGGAGAGAGGAGGTGAGAGAGGGGGAGTGGGAGAGGGGTGAGAGAATGAGGGAGTGAAAGAGGGGAAGTGAGAGAGGGGAAGTGAGAGAGAGTGAGGGAGGTGTGAAAGAGAGGGGGGTTGGGGGAGAGGGGCGAGTGGGAGAGAGGAGAGTGGAAGAAGGGGAGAGTGAGAAAGAGAGAGGGGGAGTGAGAGAGAGAGGGAATGAGACAGGGGGAGGGAGAGAGGGGGAGTGGGAGAGAGGGGGAGTGGGAGAGGGGTGAGAGAGGGGGAGTGAGAGAGGGGTGAGAGAGGGGGAGTGAGAGAGAGAGATGTGAGAGAGGGGGAGAGAGAAATAGAGAGGGGTGAGGGAGGGGGAGTGTGAGAGAGAGGGAAAGTGGGAGAGAGGAGGTGAGAGAGGGGGAGTGGGAGAGGGGTTAGAGGGGGAGTGAGAGGGGGAGTGGGAAAGAGAGATGAAAAAGGGGGAGTGAGAGAGAGAGGTGAGAGAGGGGAAGTGGGAGAGAGAGGAGGTGAGAGAGGGTGAGTGAGAGAGAGAGGGGTGAGAGGGGGAGTGAGAGAGAGAGGAGGTGAGAAAAGGAGTGAGGGAGGGGTGAGAGAGAGATAGAGAGGGAGGTGAGAGGGGGAATGGGAGACAGAGGAGGTGAAAGAGGGAGTGAGAGAGAGAGGGAGTGGGAGAGAAGAGAGAGAGGGGGAGTGAGAGAGAGGAGGTGAGAGAGGGGGAGTGGGAGAGAGAGGAGGTGAAAAAGAGGGAGTGAGAGAGAGAGGGGGAGTGGGAGAGAGAGGAGGTGAGAGAGGGGTGAGAAAGGGAGAGAGAGAGATAGAGAGAGGGTGGAGGGGGGGAATGGGAGAGAGAGAGGGGGAGTGGGAGACAGGAGGTGAGAGCCGGAGTGAGAGAGAGGGGGATTGGGAGAGAAGAGCAGAGTGAGAGGGGGAGGAGGTGAGAGAGGAAGTGGGAGAGAGAGAAGGTGAAAAAGGGGGAGTGAGAGAGGTTGAGAGAGGGGAGTGGGAGACAGGAGGTGAAAGAGGGAGTCAGAGAGCCTGAGTGGGAGAGGGGTGAGAGAGGCGGAGTGGGAGGGAGGGGGAGTGGGAGAGGGGTGAAAGAGAGAGTTAGAGAGGGTGAAAGAGAGGGGGAGTGGGAGAGGGGTGAGAAAGGGAGTGAGAGAGAGATGGAGGAATGAGAGAGGGGGAGAGGAGGAAGGGTGAAAGAGAGAGAGTTAGAGAGGGTGAGAGAGAGGGGGGAGTGGGAGAGGGGTGAGAAAGGAAGTGAGAGAGAGATAGAGAGAGGGGTGAGAGGGGGAATTAGAGAGAGAGAGGGGGAGTGGGAGACAGAGGAGACAGAGAGGGAGTGAAAGAGGGGCAGTGAGAGAGGGGTAGTGAGAGAGAGTTAGGGAGGAGTGAAAGAGATGGGGGTTGGGGGTGAGGGATTGGGAGAGGGGTGAGAGAGGAGAGTGGAGGAGAGCGAAAGTGAAAGAGAGGGAGAGTGAGAAAGAGAAAGGGGTGAGAGAGTGGGAGTGGGAGAGGGAATAAGAGACAGGGGGAGTTTGAGAGAGGGGGAAAGTGGGAGAGAGAGGAGGTGAGAGAAGAAGGGAATAGGAGCAAGAAGAGTGTGAGATGAGAGAGAGTGAATGGGGAGAGTGGGACAGATTGAGTGTGTGTAAGAAAGAAAGACTGAGTGGGAGAGAGTGAGGATGTGCAAAATGGGAGAGAGGGTTTGGGGAAAGTGGTGGAAATTGGAGAGAGATAGTGTAAAAGACGGATTGGGGAGAAAGAGTAAGAAAGAGAGAGACAGAGAGAATGGGATAATGGGAGAGAGGGAGTAAGGACGAGAGGGAACTCGGAGAGTAGGTAAGATGGGCGAGAGAGAAGAGGAGTGGGAGAGGAATGAGAGAGGGAGTGGGGATTGTGTGAGAGAGAGGTACGCAGCCCTGTTAAGTCCAACTATAAAGAAATCGATGGAATGTAGAGGTGCAGAAATTTCAAAACTGAATTTATTTGATAAGGCTGTTTTATTTTAACATAACTTAAATACCTATTGAAAAAACAAAGTATATCCCACACTGTACTGAACTAAGTTTAGTCCCATCAATGGACAGTCACGTGATAAATGGATAGTATGTGTATTGTATGGAGGTCATAAACAAATTTCGCAAGGACATATCCTAGTTGAAATAAAAAAAAAGTTATAATTGGTTTCTGTATACTTTGTACTTTCTAGAAAGTGCTGCTGCTTTAAATAGAATTCGCGTTTTATTAGTTAAAAAATTCAAGTAATTATGCCCATGTCGAAATTTGTATGACCTTTACCAAGTAATTTATCCCCTTATTAAGTTACACTATCTATTTACAGAAAGCAGCAGCACTTTTCAAGTTAAGGAAACCATCCTTTATTTATATTCAAACAATGGCTAACATCTATTAAGCAGGGTTTGACACTAACGCTAGCCCGCTGGCCCGGGACAACTGAATAACGAGGTCGGGCTACAAACATGTCTTTAAACTAGCCCTGCAGGGCTACAGTAAATTTTAACAATTACTTACTAAGAGAAAGAAAATAATTACAATTTACACACAACATACCTGATAATTGTTAAATTTATTTTCAAACATGTTTTATAATCATAATTATTATTTTTGTAAGTCAAAAATGTAAACTTAAAGGGTGAATCGAAATACCCCAAATGATCATAAATATTAAATTTTTCGAATAGTAAAATGTCTTATGTACAATCCTAGAGTGACATATAATTTTTACCCAAAATACAGCCAGAATACAGGATTTTGCATCTCTATTTTCAAAATTTCCCGGGGAACGCCCCCGTACCCCCACCAGCAGGAGGGGGAAACCCCCTCCCGCACCTACCCCCTTGTCGCTTTGCGACTCGGCCACCAGCCTTTGGCTGTTGGACAAGTAATACATGAACAGGGCTAGTAGAAATTAGAAATGGCTAGCCCTGCTGACAACTATGGTTTTAAAGTTAGTGTCGATCCCTGTTAAGTGTAATGCCCTTGCAAAAAGGCGAATTTATAAGTCACCGCTATGTTAAACATGCCAAACCTGTACACATAAACTCGGTAAAATTAATTATATACATTCTCTTGCTTATCATTGAATAATTGAACTAAATAAAGGCTTTACATTGGTATTAATAGTCTAATATGTGTATATGCTATTCTGAATAATTATAAAATGCATTTTACATTGTAAAAAAAATTACTTGATCTGCCTTACACAGCACATCAAACACGTCATTTTTTTTTTTTACCAAAATGAGGTCAAGTCGACAGGTTTGCTGCGATCAGTGATTTGTTTATAAACTGTTGTCTAGGATTTAACTATCAACTTCTTTTAATGCATAGATAAGTTTTGATGTGGTTAATTATGCTAATGTAGTTTAAAATTGTAAAGTATTTGATTTTCTAGCATTACTGTATACAGGGTTATTTTCTCCTTTTCACCCTTGCACACAATTTTGCGTCGTTTTAAATTTGCCCAGTCACAATTTTGTTTAAGAAATTATACTGCATAATTTGAATTCGCCCCTTTCTAAATTTGCAAAATTTAGGTTAGAAAGGGGCGAAAATAAAACGGGGGCGAACATTTCTTTGTATACAGTACGAGGAAAACAAAATGTACCTAATTTTGTTTGACGTCACAGTAAACATTTCCCGTATAAATTAGGCCCTTCCCCTTTTTCAAACCTTAATGCTGCGAAGTGTTTGAGAGAGACGGAGTGGAAGAGATATATATATAGAGAGAGAGGGGGGGATGAAGAGAGAGAGAATATTTGGAGAGAGGAGTGAGGAGAGTTGGAGAGAAAGAGAAAGTGGGGGAGATGGAAGAGAGGAAGAGTGGGAGATAGCTAGGGAGAGAGAGGAATTGGGAAGTAGAAGAGAGATTCAGGAGTGTGGGAGAGAGGGGGTTAGGAGAATGGGGGAGAATGAGTGGGAAAAATGGGACAATGACTGGGAAAGAGAGAAGGGGAGAGTGGGCGAAGGGAGTTAGGAGAGTGGGAGAGAGTGAGGAAGAGAGAGATTGTGTTTGGCGAAAAAGAAAGGTAGGTGGGGAGTTTTTGAGAGGAAAGGAAAGGAAAGAGTGGGAGAGATTGAGTAAGAGAGCGAGAGAGTGAGGAGAAAGGGAAGGGCGAAAGAGAGAGGGGAGAGTGGAAGAGAGAGGGGAGAGAGGGGGGAAGGGAATAAGGAAGAGTGAGTAGGGAGAATGGGAGAGAGGAGGAGATGGGAGAGAGGGAGTGAGCGAGGGAGAGGGAGTGATGAAGAGAGAAAGTGAAGAAGAGAGAGATGGAGCAGGGAGAGAAATTGTTTTCGGAGATATATTTTTTTAAAAAGTTTATATATAGTCATTTTATCAAAACGAATCGTACAATTTGTGGTCCGTGGCCCTTTTAACAAAAAATTTTGAAGACTTAGACAAAACAATCCCCCATTGTACAACAAATATATAAGCTAAAAAAATTTATTTGTTCATTTAAATTTAATTTATATTTTATGATTACATTGTTAATAGTTATTGTCAAAAATGTTTTCATTGCTCGTACATAAGTTAGTACAGGTTGGTGATATTGTCTTAGTCGTAAGACTATTTTTTGGTGAAAAGGGTCTCTGATCAACAATCTTAAATGTATATGAATATGTTAATAATAAATACTATTAATAATTGTAGTCATGTTATATATAGTATCTATATTTTGGTAATTGTATATTATTAAGCAGTGTGTTTTCAGTTCTATTTCCATAATTGTACGTATGTATTAAAGTTGTTGAAACTGATTATATGTATTCAAAATAAACGAACTCAATCTTAAATGGTTAGAATGTACGAGGGTTGATCCAAAAGTAATGTCACTGTGTCCATATCTTTAATATTTGGCGTTATATTGTCAATTATAATGCACCAAAAGATGCATAAACATAATTCTAATCAAAACTGAAAATTTCATTTAATAATGTTCAATTGAATTCATTTTATAGATGTTTAAAACATTAAACATAGGGGGTGTCGCCGCGTCACAACTAAACGTCACGTTTAAAATTAATATTGTTAAAATGAAAGAAGACAAACACATTTAAAAAAGCATCTAAAAAATCGTCTAATCGTCCAATATTTTTAAAGACAAAATTTACGACATTTTCTAATCTTTAGTTAAAAATTAAATGGCAGCATTGTTTTTTTTTTCGTCATAAACAGTATTATTTATATCTGATGCATTGCAGAAAGGAAATGTCGAAATGGAATAAAACACCGAAACGAGTTCAACTTGTTATGTGTTTTTCCTTCAAAATCGGGAAATCACAAGAAGAAACAGTTATGATGGTAAATCAAACTCGCAGAGGAAAGATTGTTAACGAGAGACTTGTTCATAGATGATTTCAGAGATTTTGGGCAGGTAATAGGTAAATAAATGATCATTTGGGACAGATATACCGAAAGATAGGAGGTCGGTTGGAAACGTTCAATGGCGTCGACGTTGTAAAAGAGATTAGTGGCAGTTTGAGTGATATGAGACACTTTTAAGTTTGTCTTATGGTATTGTTCTTCAAAGAATTTTGATGAAGGATCAAATTATAGATAAAGTGTACTATAGGTGCCAATTGTTCTTAAAGAAAATAAAATATGTGAATGTTTTGTGAATATCATTTTTTTAAGAAAACGATGGGAAGGCGTTTTTAAAAGTGTGTGACGGCGCATATCCGTTTTATGACGTTATTTAGGTGCGGCGACTACCATAATCGCACTTCGTGTTTAATTCGATATTTTGAAAAGCATAAATCATTTTAGTTTGAATTTTTCAGGACTGATTTAAAATAAATATAGCTTTCATCGTGTAAAATTTTGTTAATTTACGTCGACGAGGAGAAATTTTATCGAAGTTGTGACATTACTTTTGGATCAACCCTCGTATTTCTACTATTAATATAAAAAGGACAATTTTTACTATTGAGTGTGTACCTCATCTTGGGTGTAACCTCCACCTCTATGCTACAATCCTACTCTACTGTAATGTACATATACACTTCCCAGGGGGTTGCTATGGGGGCGTCTACTATTTCACCTGTATTAAACTTCAATTGCAGTATGATTCCCTGTTGTTCCCCCTGCTTTTTCATGTAAACATAGCCATCCTTGCAATGCAAGAGATCCCGAGGCAACATCTTGACGTTGGACCTCTGGCAAATTTCATTTGATATTTTAGGGGTTGCTTCCTTCATTTGGAAGCAACAATAAAATTAAAACTTTCTTTAATATGATTTGTTAAGATTTGTTATTTTTTCCCGATAGCCGTCGCTACGATCAGTCCACAAACTGTTGTATGAAATGTCCTCCCGTAACGTGTTGGCTCAAGACCTTTGGCATTGCAAGGATGCACGAAAGA
>NW_026934052.1:0-11121 GCF_032062105.1 Saccostrea cuccullata | reverse complement strand
ATTTTTCCGTTCGCTCACCGTTCGTTCACCGTTCGTTCAGCGTTCGTTCACCGTTCATTCAGCGTGCGTTCACCGTTCGCTCTTCGTTCACAGTATTGCGTTCACCGTTCACCGTGCGCTCGCGTTCACCGTTCACAAAACGTTCACCGTTCGCTCTTCGTTCCGTTTACTTTGCGTTCACCGTTCACTTATCGTTCAGTCTTCATTGTCATTCGGAACTCCGAAGTGAAAGGACTTATCTTTTTAATGGTAAGGATTTACATGTTTTTTAATTAAATAACTTAGATATAACTTAGATATCGTGTTAGAAGAATAATTATTTCATTGCAAAAATATCTATATATTTATATTTCTATTATTATAACTCAGCTGTTACTTATTTCATGAATATTCCCTGGAAAATAATGAATACATTAAGTACCTACATGTATGTAGAACGATGCTAAAATATTAACTTAAGAAAAGGGCAATGTACAAATGTTTCACGCACGACATCAATTTGCTGTAATTTTAAAGAGGTTAAATTATTAATGGATGTATAATAATTAATAAGTCTTTTACAGAATAAGAATAAATAAAAAAAAAAACTAAATAAAAAAAACTATTTCTAGAGTAACACGTATTTAAACGACATGTAGGTTTGAGAACTATGAACAGTGCTGCAAATATTCAGTTAACTAAATATCTTTAGAGATAATTAAATTAATGGTGTGGTTTTAAATTTTAGAAACTGTTTAAAATAGTCTATTATTAGAGAAGGAAAATTCCTTCCTTCACCGTACCTACACATATGTTTTAATATATGTTTTTTGCCATTCAATATAATTAAGAACCCCCCCCCCCCCCGTGCCCTTTCTCCCGAAATAAAATTCTTATTTAGTTTTTACAGTAAATTTCAATTAATATTTAATTTAAAACCAGTCTTTAAACCAACATCAAATAGTCATTAAACAATAGTATTTTAGTATAAACTTGTGTCTACAGTAGTATTTTAAATTGTCAGGGAATGTGTTTCACATTCAATTTAAAACTTAATCCTTCCAAGTATATATTCGAATTATTTTTTTTCTGCAGGAATGCAAAAATCAGATCTAGTGCCCTGTTCACACGGAGAGTTTAATTCGAATTAAACGTAAGTTTACTGCGAATTAGCTTCGCTTAGCGTTCACACGGAGAATTTAATGCGAATTAGTTTACTTCGCATTAGTTTACTGCGCATTAAATTACTTCGCATTAGCTCCGTGTGAACGCTAAGCGAAGCTAATTCGGATTAAATTTTGGGGCATGCGTAATGGCAAAATTAAGTCAAATCCGTCATGTCGGTGGTCAGCTTTAAGTACTTGTGCTATTTTGAGTGAAAAACTAAGAAAAAATATGTTAATCACTAAAATATGTCTCCAGACACTGTGGCATTATGTCAAATGCATTTGCTTCTGCATAAAGTGACGTGATTTGCAAATGACGTCATAATAGCCTTCCTCACGCCGGACTGTCGAAGTAAAATTTTAATTCGCATTACTTTACTTCGCATTAGCTGTCGTGTGAACGCAATTTAATTCGCATTAGTTTGATTCGCATTAGTTTACTTCGCATTAATTTACTGCGAATTAAACTCTCCGTGTGAACAGGGCATAGAAATGATAGGGAAAAATATTAAAATTTCTTGGAATACTAATGCCCTGTTCACACGGAGAGTTTAATTCGAATTAAACGTAAGTTTACTGCGAATTAGCTTCGCTTAGCGTTCACACGGAGAATTTAATGCGAATTAGTTTACTTCGAATTAGTTTACTGCGCATTAAATTACTTCGCATTAGCTCCGTGTGAACGCTAAGCGAAGCTAATTCGAATTAAATTCTGATGCATGCGTAATGGCAATATTTAGTCAAATGCCACTTGTCGGTGGTCAGCTATAGGTACTTTTGCTATTTTTGAGTGAAAAACTAAGGAAAAGTTTGTAAATCATTAAAATATGTATACAGACACTTGGTCATTATGCCAAATGGATCTGCTTCAGCATAAGGTGACGTGATTTGCAAATGACGTCATAATAGCCATGCTGACGCCAGGCTGCAGAAGTAAACTTTTAATTCGCATTAGTTTACTTCGCATTAGCTGTCTTGTGAACGCAATTTAATTCGCATTAGTTTAATTCGCATTAGTTTACTTCGAATTAATTTACTGCGAATTAGATTCTCCGTGTGAACAGGGCATAAGTGACTCTTTGCCTTCGGCATATTCGGTGAAACGCGATTTCCACATCTCCACTGTGTCGAATTATTTTGATTGACAGCACAAGCACGCTACTACAAATGTAGCACGGACTTCCTGTGAGCTGTGTGAACTTGATGATAGAAACTAAAAGCCAATGATAACTGTCAAATTGATTTGTTAATCTAAAAAAAAGATTACCTTTGTTGCTTGGAATATTTAGGAAAAATAATAAGAATTTTTATTTGATATAATATATATCTGAGAATCGAGGGGTTATCTCTCTCTCTCTCTCTCTCTCTCTCTCTCTCTCTCTCTCGTTCATTTCTCTGTTCAATAAAAATTATGACAACAGATTGCTTATTTAGTTTTAAAAGATTAATCTACGCATGTATAACAAATAATTTCCAACATCTTGACCGAGTATAATCACGGCCGGGAAATGTCTACAGATACATGAAGAAGTTAGCTAAAATAATCGTCATAAAAGAATAAAAAGGCACATAAATATAGAATACATGTACTTTGCAGTAGAATTGAAATAAAACGAGAATTTTTATGCAGTACGATAACAGTCAATGTCAACAGATAATTGTGAATTAAAAAAAAATCCGTTATTTTACTCAGAATCGCTTTGGCACGGAAATATATGTACGGTTGTTTCAACCCCGTAAAATGTAATTAATTCATTCTATTAGTAGTATTTTTATCTTCGGGAGTCCACATTATTTTATTAGTGAAAAGAATGAGCATAATTATTTACTATACAAGTAGATTAATTTATTTTTTAACCACACGCGGTAACAAATACACGTTTGACGGCGATTAAAATCATGCTATTAAAATATCGATTTAAACATAGGTATGTGCAGAAAAAATATTTTTATCTATTTATTGATTGATTAATTAATTAATTTATTTATTTATTGTTTGTCTCAGTAATAGTTAAAAGAATAATCATAATTATTTACTATAGAAGATTAATTTATTTTTTAACTACACGCGGTAACAAAAACATGTTTGACGGCGATTAAAATTATGTTATTAAGATATCGATTTAAACAACGTTTGTGGAGAATTTTATTTTTATTATTTATTTATATCTGTTTATTTGTTTCTCTTTTGTTTATCTATTGTTTATTTATAATTTATTTATGACATTTAAATTATAGAATAAAAGAATAATTTCAATGCAAGGAAAAGACCAAAGGCATTCCGAATAAATCGTTCATCTTGCGTTCACCGTTCGTTCACCGTTCACTTTGCGCTCGCGTTCGCGCTCCGTTCGCGTTCTGCGTTCACTCACCGTTCACCGTTCACACATCGTTCACCAAGTTGCGTTCACCGTTCGCTCTGCGTTCGTTCAGCGTTCGTTCACCGTTCGTTCAGCGTTCGTTCACCGTTCAGGTGGGAAAGTAGAACGTTTCAGGGACTGTATATACAGTCAATTCTCGAATTATCGCCACTCGATTCATCGCCATTTTCGCAATACCGCCATGATTTCCCAAGAACGTTTTTCCTGCTATATAAAATTCTCTTTATAACGCCAAATTCGCATACCGCCATCCGCCACCCTGTTTTCAAAACAAACGTCCATTTTTAAGTGTCAATTATCTCGATATACCGCCACAGATGCGTGCGGTCAGTGAAGCGCGGCTAATTGGTTGACACAATCCCTGTTGTAAAACATGCAAAGCCAGACAAGGTATACGCAATTAAATAATTAAATTAGAATTAAATGAACAAATAATTTTAATATGAACTGTTATAAAGATGTTGTTCTGATGTTTTGTTTAAAAAATCATTTAGTCACGGCTTCGCCACTAAAGGGGTTGTTGTGAAAGTACGCCGAATACAATATTTTTTTGACGATCTCTGCTTTAAACAATGCAAAGTTTGCCAAAAAATAATTATACGGTATAAATTGTGAACGTTTCACTAACAATGATGCCATAAACAATAATTTATTCAAGAAACCATTTTACGTACTGTCAGCAATATATCACGACGATCGACCCAGCATGTTTTTTTTTCAATATCAGACGTGCCAATTTTCATGTACATGGATGCACATGTACTTGTCTTTATTTCATAACTGCACATTTTGTTTTAAAGAAATTGTACATAAAAAAATTACTTGAAGTATTTTAAAACTTAGAAACATGTTTTATATACATGTACATGTAATTATAAGAATAGAAACGCTTTATGATATTTCTAAGAACGGTAACTCTACTTCTTGTTTCCTAAAAGATGGGAAATTCAATTCATCGCCAAATTCGTTATAACGCCATGATTTCTAAATCACAAAAGGTGGCGGTTTATCGAGAATTAACTGTATATATAAGAGGTAAACATTCTTTCTTTCAATTTCTGCAAAATTAAACGGAGTTCCGCGACATCCGGACCGCTCTGCCCCTGGATCTTCCAATGAAGATAATTTCAGTCATTACGATACTTGCATCCTGAAACCTTTTTTTGATTTTTTTGTTAATTTTAAAGGCAACATTACAATTGTGAAAGATACCTAGATCAACATTTATTACTCATATCATTTCCGGTCTATGATTCTTAAATCATTAAAACCTAATTAATCAGAATTGAAGAACAACGAAAATGACAAGACATGTGTAAAAAACATTAAATCACTATATATAGAAAGAGGTAGAGCCAAGTTATGCATAAATGGTCCTGTACTTATATCAAATAATTAACTATCACCCTCTTTCACATTTTATATGTCAAAATAAAGTAGACACTTTGTGCTTTCATTTTCTATAATAAAATTTCGTTTTGAGAATCCAGATATTGGAAAACATGGTTTGAGAAATTGCAATGTTTTTGAAATTTGCAGAAAACATGCGTATTTCACTACCTTCAGCAAAGAATTAAGATATGAGCACAGCCCACGATCCAAAAAATAAAAAATGCGATTTGATCTTCAGAAACAGAGCTTTAATTATGTATTTGCATATTTTGGATCAGAGGCTGTGCTCTATATGAAATATTGAAAAAATTCCTCAATTTTAGGCCATTGTCAAAGGAATTTACACAATATGAGGAAAATGACGCATTTAATGACGTCATAATCAATTGACTAGATGAAAAATTACGTCACAATTAATAGATACAAGGTCACCAACACTCCAAGAAATAAAAACTTCACTTGCAACCTAAACTGAGCGGTTTTGATTTTTCGGAAATTCTCAGGGCCAAATAAGGCCCAACCTGGCTCTTGCTCTTTTCTTTGATTTTCATTAGAAACAAATGCATAGGGTTCACATTTTTAAAAGACAGCAGCTTGATGGTATCAATATTTTATCAATCGGTGTTTTACAATGATTTTAACATTTTGAAAAGAATTCTTGACAAAGCACCTGCAAATTTTGTGCTACTGGCGCATACAGGGCTAATCTTAGACAATAAATCTTTTGATTAAATTAAATAAGCCTGTTTAACATCTTTACAATAAAATAACAAAATAAAAACAACTGTGACAAAACTGCCTCAAAATAATTAAAACAATTACAAGTCAAGTCTATTGTCATGAATATACAAACTGCTAAAGAATGGTCTCGATTTGTCATGAATATACAAACTGCTAAAGAATTGTCTCGATTTGAGATTTTTCAAAAGAAAATTTGTCTACGCATTAAAGGGATTTCGTAAATAGAAATTTTGTCCGCACATTTTAACTGTTCATTATAAATTGTGGAGTATTCGGACAAAGGAAATGATGATAAACTGTGTTTGTTCACACACTTATACATTACTTACATTTTTACGATCTGTAATCTGTGTTATATTTTTCTTTATGAGGGAAAAGTTTTCGAATAAACAATTTTTGTTTCAAAGAGTGATTATTTATTAATTGGTAATAACACCTACATATTAAGATACATGCATATGTATGCATTACCGGTAGTAAGCAAACCGATCTGTGTGCAAGTGTTGGAATTATTCCGGTTCTTTACATTCATGAATTTTTCAAATGAAATTCTTCTGGTTTTAAGGTAAGGTTTGCGTCTCCCTCCAACTCATATTTTTTTTAATATGCACACATGCTATATATCAATTTATTCAGGAAGATTAGCTTCATTATTTAATATCATTTTCAAAGATATTGCCCGTCTCATTTTTTGAGTAAAAGACGCCAAATTTAACGTATTTCATATTTCACCTCATATATTATTTTCATTGAAAAAATTGATTTATTTTATAAATTATCAAACTTTTATTATCAAAATGACCGGAATTAGTATAATTCATGCTTCTATTATTTAAACGTTTAATTTTCCTTTATCAAAAATGTGAAAATTTGGGTAAAAAAGAAGATTTTTCAATTTTCCTTGATAAAGTGAAACCGTTGCCATGGCAACAAAAATATAAAAACCAACGTTTTACATATCTACCGATTCCATCAAAATCCATGAAGTTATTAATTTGATCATTTTCATTAATTTGAACTAAAAAAATCTGTATGTCCCCAATATTATTTCCATGGAAACGGGCTATATTATGTGTTCGGAACTTAAAAATCAGGCTTTTTCTACACTTTTAAAGACAACATTGATATCACCTTGTCATGGTGAAAGTTAAAGACTAAATGTTGTTTTTGATATTGTTTTTAGGCATAAATTGGCAAAAAATATTCAAAATAAAACTCCTCCTGTGCTACATGATGGTCTAAAAATTTATTCCATGGAAAAACTCTAGTATTTATGGCTGTTGTGGAAAGAATAGAAATGCGTCTTGATCGTATAGTGGTTTATTTAGACTCTGTTATTAACTATAGAAACATAACGTACAGTATTGTGACGTAACAATAACGTTAACGTACGTTACATAAACCCGCGGATAATCCATGACACTCCGGGCAGGCACCAAAATGTTGTGGAAAGAATAGAAATGCGTCTTGATCGTATAGTGGTTTATTTAGACTCTGTTATTAACTATAGAAACATAACGTACAGTATTGTGACGTAACAATAACGTTAACGTACGTTACATAAACCCGCGGATAATCCATGACACTCCGGGCACCGAAATGAATTATACTAGAATATTAGAAAGTTCAAATCAAATTAACAGTTCACTGAAATTTAAAATAAAAACAAGTTCATAATCACTTAATTGAGAGGTCCTTTCACGGATTCTTTCTTTGGCTTTTCTTTTTGACAATCGATCAGACGATAGTATTTTAAGTTCGTTCTCATTCACTTCGATTGGATATAGTTTCACAATTGGTCTGTTGGTAAGTCCATTTTTGGTCCGTAAAGTGGCAACTCTAACGAATCCGTCTCTCCTCTGTATGAGTTCCTCGGAGTGTTTGTGACGTAGTTCTGTGTTAGATTTCTCCAGCTCCATGTTTCGAGTCCGTAGATTGGCATTTTGTTTATTATCTCTGCCATGTCCCTGAGATTCTTTTTCTGTGATTTTTCTTTTTCCTTCTCCTCAGCCTCTGTACGTTTTTCTGTCATCTGAGTTTCTTCCCTTCGTGTGTCATCACGGATCCTTACGGCGAACGTGTGATCTTTCTCCCTTCTTTCCACGGGGTCCTGTGAGGTTTGTAGTTGATTTTCAAGTGTCTGTACTTTGATATTTAGCTCACTTATTTGCCTTTGGGCGTAATCATATCGTGACTGAAGACTGATGTTTTTAGCATTAAGATGCTCCAAGTGAGTGCTGTAGGTTTTGATATTAACAACCTGGTCCTTTAATTCCTGAACCTCGTTATGCAAGTGTCCGTTTTCGTGCGCAAGTTTATTCATCTGTTCCATCATATCCTTCATCCCATTCTCCACACGAGTCTGGAAATTTCTTTGTTGGTCGAATTGTAACAATCTCTCTAGCAGGGTACCATTTTCTCGTTCCAAGGTATTCATCCTTTCTGTCTTAGTCTTCAGCTCTGACTTAAGTTGCTGTATCTCGTTAGTCAGCTTGCTACTTTCTTGAATGGAGTCCGCAGTCCGACTCATCGGAGTGGAAGCTGATTTCCATAAAACACTTTTATGTCGTTGTTCAACGTTCATTTCTGTGGGTTTTGGTTTGCTCGTTCCTACAATGTTGACAATTGTTGATTTGGTGGGCTCGTCTCTGTCCCTCGTTAGTTTCATGTCGCATATACTTGTGTGGTGTTTCTTCTGGCACTTTTTACATCTGTTGCGGGATTTACAATCTGCGGCGCGGTGGTTTCCTAAGCAGTTGAAACATAATTTCTTCCGTTTTAAGATGTCGAATCTTGTACTTACTTCTGTAACTTTCTTACAATCCCCTGGAAAGTGATTCTCTGTGCAACAATAAATGCATGGGCGGCTCATTATCTCTGTTGTTTCGACATAAGGAGTTGACTCTTTTGTTTTCTGGTTGTGTCCATTACGAACATGGCGTTGTTTCTTTGAGGCTCCGGTAAGAAACATTGCTGTTGCGTGGAATCGATCGCTGTTTTCAATCTGGCCTGATTCAAGGATTTTGACTTCTTTGCTGATAGCTTTACGAAGATTGAGTAGTGAAATGTTGTCACCATCGTACTCACGTGCAATGTTTTTCCGGATTTCAGCTGGTAACTTGTTGATTATGAGTGGAATAAGTAAAGCTCCGTACATCTCTTGCTTTTGTCCTAGACACTCTAAACTCCTGACATGAGATTCCAAGCAGTCTCCATAATTTCTTAAACTTATGGCGTCGTTTCTCGGGGCATGCAGTTCCATAAGTGCTCTCATGTGTGCATTGATAATTTTCTGGGGTTGACCAAACCGTTCCTTGAGTAGGTCTATGGCGGTTTCATAATTCGCGTTTGTGAGAGTAAATCCTGCAATGGTTTGTGCTGCTGCGTCCTGTAATTGAGCCTTGAGATACGAAAACTTTTGAATTGGTGTTAAAGTTTGGTTGCGGTGAATTGTTGATTCAAATGAATCCCAAAACGTATTCCATTGTAATATATCCCCGTCAAAATCTGGAAGATTTAGCTTCGGTAATCTATGATTATTCGTAGCGTGGTTGGATGGTAATGACAAAACATTTTTCTGCCAATCATGGTTACTTTGTTCATCGAGATCAGTGGCAGGAAAATTGTTTAGAATATTCTCGCAAGCCGTTTCACTTGAGTTGATTGCAGCTGATGTGTTTACGTTACTATCATGAATTTCTAAGGCGGGTACAAAACACTCAGCACTGGCGTTCAAAGTTTTACATGAAACTTTTTCCGTAAATTTTTCTGTTTTCTTAATTTTGCAATCTAATTCGTACATATACTCATCTGTGTTCGTGATTTCTTCTTCTATGTCCTCTTCAGATAATGCGTCTAATATGCGTTCATTTAGTTCTTGTAGAGTTTGTCTTTTTTGCGTTAGGGACTTTCTAATTATTTCGATTTCCTCCGTTACTTCACTGGTTGTATTTTCTTTCAAGTCCAAAAATCGTCCGAAAAGTTTCGTCACCGCTGATCTGTTACCGGCCCGTATGGCTTTCAGTCTTCCTTCCATTGTGCGTATATTATGTAAACATTCCGTCGATCACGGCACCAAAATTGTTGTGGAAAGAATAGAAATGCGTCTTGATCGTATAGTGGTTTATTTAGACTCTGTTATTAACTATAGAAACATAACGTACAGTATTGTGACGTAACAATAACGTTAACGTACGTTACATAAACCCGCGGATAATCCATGACAATGGCAATCTTTACATCTGAATATTCTGATGAAATTGTCCATGAATTATACTGCAACACCTTTAGAAGTACATGTATATGTATATAAACATACTTCAGAACATGTTGCAACTAAACCAAATGCCTATGAATTTGACCTCATGCTGATTAGTTATTCCAACATGTAGTAACTTCTAGACATCTTTTTAGCAAAATATCTTTCTTCAGTTATGGATGGTGATTGTCATTATACAAGAATGCCATTCTTTGAGTGAAATGTTGTAAGCATTGCATCCACGAGGCTGCTGTTTTTATAATTAAATTATTTCTTTACTTGGAATAGTAGAGATGCTATCTTTAATGTAATGTTTGTTTGCCCTCTCTTGACTCAGGGTAAAATTATTGGGTCAGTAGGTGAGAAAATCTTCAACAGCATTTTTTAAGGGGGATAAGAGGAATAAACAGAAAAAAAAATACTGCCCTGCATTGAAAAAAAAGTTTTCAGTCTGGTCATTTAAGTCAGTCGGTCTGGAGAGGCCGACAACCAAACATTTTTTAAAGATGGCCTATTTCTACACTTCATGGACATTAGCTCAATCATTGGATTAGATATAGTCTTAGAATTTAAATTGAAATATCAGACAGAACAAAATAAAGATGAATTCTAAGTGACATCAATTCATACTTTAATGAGTTTACAGAGTACTTCTGATTTCAGAGAAAAGGCAAATTCTGCAAAATGACATAACACTGTCATTATGATAAATATTTGTCAAGAACAGGTAAAAGAAACAATGCTACAGTGATAGATATATTTCCTTGATATCCATGAAATAATAGTTTAAATAATAAATATAACAAAATTTTCTGTTTTTTTTTATCAAAATACATGAAAAAAAATTAAAAGACTATAAATGTAAACAATTTTAAGATAAACTACATGTATTTGTGAAAAAAATTTAATTTTATTAGATTACTAAATTGGTCTTATCATTCCTACTAAATTAACAACCTTACAATTGCCAAGTGTCGTGTTTTAAACTGTTACAGTAGATATAATTATACATGTTCATTGCAGCTTTATATACAAAACTTTTCAGTTTTCAGAAACACTTATTTGAGCATATTAGGTCCTGGGAAGAACAAAATTAATGAATAAAAATATTAATCTTAATTGTTCATGTATTAATTTCCTTGCAATTTTACAAACCCTTTTAAGAAATTTGTTACATATAAGTATAGACAAAAGCAACCTTCAA
>NW_026934051.1:0-11241 GCF_032062105.1 Saccostrea cuccullata | reverse complement strand
GATTTAAGTAGGTGTGCGTTTGGTGTTACTGTCTTTTACTGATACAATACTCAAAAACGTTTTCAGAGAACGATTAAATCTTACACAGAATAAGGCAACTGACAGATAAGATGAAGTTTTAAGGTTTTCAATTTTCTCGTTTTAAGTCAGAATTCAGAAATTTCTCTATGATCGATATATCATTATTATGACAGATACATGTACAACCAATCGTTGGGTCATACTTGACGTACATGCACACTGTACTGAGTCTCATATGCATCATATATAAAACGTGTTTTATTAGAAAGTTTTGATATTATATTGAACTTCTACAGGCAACAATTTGGACAATTAAAAAGGCTAAAATAATAAACATAGTTTCTTTTCAATTAATAGGTTGTTTTTTTAAAAAAAAATTAAATAGTCTGACCATTTGTTTTATATTGAACTTTTTAAATATGTATATCATCCATTAAACAGAACACAATAACACGTAATATTATAACATTTTAATACAAAAATCAGTTTTATTTGCACAAAGAAATTTAAAATACTTTGACACTGTAAAGACAACATGGGAGGATCCCTTATTACCCAGCTGTAGGCAAAACAGTAGGACTAGTCCCCAGCATGTCCACAGTGATATCTAGAAAAATAGAAGAAACATCACTTTTGACTTAATAAATACTATAAAAAATCTAATTAAGAATTAATATTAAAGCAACACTATATGATCCTTTATCTTTTTTTATTGCGAAGGCCAATCTATGTAAAATTAAATCAAAGGAAATGCTGTATTATTAAATAAAACCACACAAGGACAATAACCTTGTGACCTTGGCTGTGACCTATATGCTAAAAATATCTTTTTCAAACTTTGTTGCTGCCAGGCGCATAGTGTTTCACAAATATATCTTGCTTCATATGATTTCTTTGCATTCATAAAGATACATTGAGACATGCTGACAGTTTTTAAGAAGTCAAATATCTTTTTATTCTTAAAATAGTATAAAATTTTGCAGTGGTTGAACATGAATCTTGTGTTAACTTTTTAGACATGTTCATTTATACATGTAGAATGTAATAGAAGATATCAACTGAAAAAAGAATTCTATACTCAAACACATGTGTATGACACAAATTACACCACTGAATAAACTAGAAAACTGACCAGTCAGCAAGGGCCCCGCCATGGGGTAGAATTAAAAGGGTGCAGCTTACGGAATGATTAAAAAATGTACGAAGAATAAGCAACAGCAACTGTATTCTTAAAATTTCAAGATAATTCCTGAATATTCAAAAACCTGAAAATAATATATTCCTTGCACATTAGGCAGTAAAGAACAACTTAACATTGAATGTATTAAACAATTATGAAATTAAGCTTGTGTTATACAGAATGCCAGCCTTCAATGAATGCAAATATCATGAAGTCTTGACCTTAACTTCAATAAACAGCAGTTGCAGACAAAGGTTTTCATTAATCTTAAAGATAAAGAAAAGCCTACTAAATTTTCTGCAGCAGGCTAGATAATTGATCCCAAAGGATTAATTGTACCTCTCTCATCATTTTCTTCTAAAGTTACAATAAGAACTTTTTAAGTATTAATGATAGAATGGGGTTTTTATAAAACTACTTTAAAAATTAATTAACATAAAGTGAAAAAAGTAAATCAAAAAATCTTCTTTAATCTATTTCTTGTTTTTAGAATTCAATGAAATTATAACTATTAAACAAAAATAAATTATAAAAATTTATATCTAAATCCACATTTCACAGTGTTCAAAGCATTCCAAATTGACTTAACTTCAAAACAAACTTCATTTGCAGGCAGAGATGGTAATTCATCTCAATGTGACAGATAAAGATAATGCTCTGGATTTTCTTCAGGAGGAAAGCTAATTAATCCCTTGGGACTCATAGCCAGCATTCAATTTACAATGGGAACATCTTCAGCAGTTATCTCTCTTTGCCAATGCATTCTAAAGTTAAGGAATCTACCCCACCACCCCCGCTCCAAACCAAGGGACATAGAGAACCAAACTTAGCATCAAAATATGTATTTCTGCCTACTGAACTAACATACCAAATTTATACTTGATTGGGCAACCATAAAAAAAGTTGCCCATTCATTCTTATGTATAGTTAAGAAATCTACCCCACCACCCCAGCTCCAAACCAGAAGACATTGAGAACCAAACTTAGCATCAAAATATGTATTTCTGCCTACTGAACTACCATACCAAATTTGAACTTGATTGGGCAACCATAAAAAAAGTAATTAGAAAAAAACAGAAAATTTGTGGACGGAAGACAGACAGACGGACAGACGGACAGACAGAGTGATTACTATAGGGCACCCGCAAATCCTTGCGGGGCCCTAATAAATACTCACTCTTTTTCTTCAGTTCTAAACAGCCCTCTTGATTACAATCGTTGCCAAAGCAACAAGCTGAGCAGACGACAAGGCCTTGATTTTCAGCGCTGTTGACTCGTTTGTTCACGGCTCCTATGATGTGACCATTCACGTTGTTCTGCAAGGCAGCTGCGCATATCTGGAAAAAAAAAATAAAAATAAGGAGAAAGCAAAACTTTTAAATCCAAAATTACATTTTACAATAATGTGCATATTTGTTTTGTATGCTTAAATAAGAAAGTAACATTATTCAATTGTTAAATTTTATACATGTTTTTTTTTAAATGTAAGTCTAAGTAATCAATAAATATAAGAAAATGTAACATTTTGATTTCAAAAACAATCAATCTAAGTAATATACGTACATGCCTCTCCTCACAGAAGTATCTGTAAAGTACATCCCCTCCAACAATGTGAATAGCGGTGCCACAGACCTAAAGAAAGTTACATATTAAAGAAAACTTATCCCCCAGTATAGAAATATTTGAACTTATCTTTTTTGTTTTGGTACATATTTTTGTGAGATATTTTGCATTATTTTATTTTCTATATTTCATTCCATTTGCCATATAAATTTCAATACTATGTTAAAAAATAATTTTTTGCAGTTTAAATTAGAAAAATATAATATCAAGAAATGATTTGTCTGTATTCAGAAACAAATACCTGTGTATCTTGACACACTTGTCGGTTTGTGCATCCTCCCTTCGTTCTAACAAGGTCGTCACAAACTAAGCATCCAGATTTTGATACACCCTCTGGAAAAAACACACAATCCATTTATATATTTTTTTCCTGAATAGTCTCTCTCTCTCTCTCTCTCTCTTTAATTGTATGTTGGCAGCCATTAAAATTGCTCAAGATATTTTATTATCAAACAACATGAAGACATCGGAGCCTGTTTTATTTCAAGTAAGCTTTTTTCTGGAATTTTTACTAGACTTGTTACCAATCCCTTTGTATGAATTATACAATAAAATATGTTCAAAAAACTAGACTGGACGATATTACGACTTCTGTCAATAAAAATTATATTTAAAAGTTTAAGAAATTGGGAATTTTAAATTCTTATCTGATCAAATATTTTATCATCAAAAAGTATGAAAAACTGTTTGATTTGAATTTAGATTTTACTAGACTCAAGGATATTGCGACTTCTGACTATGAAAAAGGATAAAATTTGAAAGCGATTAACGTTTAGGAAATTAGAAGTGTTAACTTCTTGTCTGCCCCAAAACCTTATAAAGAAAATATATTAGAATCTTTTGCTTTCAAAATTATCAGTAGATCTGTGTGTGTGGCAAACAATAGTCAATTGGATACAAGTGTATCCATCAAATCTGGGCTTACTCTGGGGGCAATTCCGTTTGAATATCACAATTATGAATCTTATAGAGGATATTCAATGTTTTGTAGTTGAATATGGAATTTATTTCACGAGTGGGACAGGGTTTTTTGATATTTTCACGAGTGCGAAGCACGAGTGAAAATATCAAAAAATCCTGTCTCACGAGTGAAATAAATTCCATATTCAACTACAAAACATTGAATTTTCTATTTATTACATTTTTCTTTGATTTTCCCTTTTCCTCTGTCTTTTTCTCATTCATTTATAGGCTATATGACGTGTTGTGAGATTGAAAACGTCGTAAACAAGGATTTTAACAATATATTTTGGGATTTTTGGCAGTTTTATTCTATGTCAAAATGGTATATTTATTTTATAATGGACCAAGGGGTATTTTTTTTTTTTTACAACATTCTTTGTTACTGGAAGGAAAGTTGAGAGTTTTCCCGCACTTCTGATATTTGTCACACTGTGACAGGATATCATTTTGATATCCTTTCACACTGTGATAGGATATCATTTTTATTCAATGAATAAATCACAGTATTTCACTGGTAAAAATGTAATAAATTTGGATTATTATTTTTGTTGTTGCGATTGCAGAACATTTTACGCTAGTTCTAAGACACCTAGTTGATCCCACCTCTGATGTTTTGGGGGTCTGTGTTTGCTCTGCTCATATTGTGTATTATTTAATGGACCTTTGATCTTGAATACTTTTTGTTATATCCATGTTTCATTCTAAGAGGTTCTGTTGTCAAGTCTTTTGTCAGGACTTAATGCAGTTTGATTCATACTGGACAAAAGGTTGCTAAAAGAAATAAATGAGCTGTTTCTTTTTTTTCTGAGAAAAAGATTCAGGGGACTAATCTATTTGGGTTTTGTGCATGATATATCTTGATTTTCCCAAATATCTTCTTTTTATCAAATGAGCTTTTTGGTTGAATTATACCCCTTCTTCATATTGTAAAAAATGAAAGATATAGCAAAATAATAAGCTATTTAGACTTGTCAACTCTTTCTGACCAACATATGAGATTTTTTTCTGATTTGGACAATTATCTAATTAAGCAGTGTTCGCGGAAATAAAAGATGCATTTATGAATTAGAAGAGCAAAAATGTCAATAATATTTGTATACTGATGTATAACTTCCATTTTGGCAACTATTTTAGAAAGATCTTAAGGATGGGATTTTATATAATGATTTAAGTTTTCCAAAACTTAAAAATATATAATTTAATAAATGTTAGACGTACTTTCTCCACATAGATTAGCATTACAAGGTCCATGTTCAGTGGTTGGTGCGGAGTTACAACACTCGACACAGTTAGTGTAGTCACTTCGCTTCCGCCCGCTCCCTAAACTTTGCATCAGTGCACATACCTGGTAGCAGGAATCAGGATCAATTATATTTACACGTATTTTCTATGTATACATATCACACCTATTTCAAAATCACAATGACAAAAAAGGATCATAATGATTGTGTTTAGGTAAATAATGCAATTTTTGCAGAAAATATGATGTATGTGAACGCAGAGATTATCATGTTGCAAATTATTGAAAGCATTACAAGACACTTTTGTCTAGAAAAAAATATGGAAATTTAATAATATACAATGAATCAGCACATGTGAATGTAAAATATATAGTGATAGATTTTAAAGGTATAATTTTAATTTTACTTCAGAGAGAAACAAACCGATTGTGATCGACAGCCAGCAACATATGCAGTTTTAAGTTCCTGTGTTGTGATTTTCTCTAAATAGCATTCCTGTAAATAAAAATACGTAAATGAAACCAGAGGCTTTGTTTTATATGTCTGAAATTGTTCTCTGAGGATTTGTTAGAGCGTTTATAAAAACACTTTTTTCTAAAATAAATGGTTCTACATATTTCCCTAATAATTATGCACGTAAATATATAGAAGAATGAAGAAAAATTAATTGATTTCAATCAACTCGCACATTTAAGTATAGTACATTCAAAGATTTGTCTATTTTTAATTCAGTTCCAAATACATTGTAATATTTTAGATGTCATTACCAGAAGTATTTTATATTGAAGGGTTTACACAATAATACTGATAAGAAGTACGATTTTTTTACTTTGATTTTAATCAACTTAGTTTGAGAATGTACTATAAGCACTGGAATGCAATGCTTATATCTAAATGGATTTTATATTCAACAAAATATTAATTCATCTCTCTTTATTTGCGTTCTTTTACCCTTTTTACTTTAACAATCTACCCCAGTGTTAAGATTTTTCTTTATTAATAGCATTTCAATAAACAGCATTGTAACTTATATAAAACATATGAAACACAATCACTTTATTCAAGGAACTTCATATGCAGGATATTGATGGTATATGTGGACACTTTCGAATTGATATTTTGGAACCCTATTTTAATCTATCTGTCAAGATTGCTTAAAAACATTTGAATTTGAAAATCTTCCAAATAAAACGGCACAAATGTCAAACCTGATCTTACTTTAAGATTTTTTTTTTTGAAAAATCATTTCAAACAAAATAATATATGAAATCTTACCTCTGCATCTGAGCACTCAATAATGTTTGTTGAACAGTCACTGACATTCGCCGCTCTGTTGCAGTACATACATTTCTGGCCAGCTTTCGAAAGGCCAACTGACATTTAAGGGAAAAAACAGAAATGTTGAAATAAAAAAAATAAGAAATTGGTACATTATATCTTTTATTTTATTAGTTATAATCAACAGAAATTAGATCATACCATACAGCAATTATAGCAAATATGGAACTCAGTATACCAGTTAAAATCCGTGAGTTTGAGAATTGTTTCCGACTTCTCCTATTCCTCTATTACAGTGCATGTATTAGTTTTATTTTAAAATCTCTATTCTGTTTTCGTTTAACTTACCTGAACACAGGCCAATTAGTGCAATTAAGATCACTGTCTTTCCTGTAATAAAAAAACGTATTCTACATTGATATTAAATTAATTGGAATAAAATTGCTTGATTAATTAAGCATTAAAATAAAATCTTACCGATTTCAGACTTCATATTAACGTTTATCTTCAAGCTTAATTCCAGTTATAATGTTGAAGTCTTCTTTGCTAGTGTATATAAAGACCTATGTTATTGAAATTCAAGGTTTTCTTTATGAAATCAAGAGTATGTCCTATCCTCCAAGTAAATGGTATCTAAATCCCAGATAACGTTATGACGCTATCAGGGGAAATAATCCTGTACCAACAAGTCACATCATGAACAAGGACATGATAATTACTATATTACATCACAGTACCCTGGCTGTGGACTTATTTGATCATCGAGAAAGGTCACTGGTGGGTGATTAGACAATATTCCAAAAACAAAAAGGAGCTCTAAGGCCACAACACTCATCTGAGTAAACTTGACCCTGTTGTTTTTTCCAGCAATTTTGTTCATCTGCATTCTCATGTAAAATTTCGACGTTATATTTAGATTGCCTCCAAAGTGTCACGATCCAGCTAAATAAGAATACATGGTGATATGCGGAATGCATTAGAAAATTATTTGTTTCATTAAAATCTAGGGAACCTCGATTTTTCTACTGTCAAAAAGTCAAAATGCATAAATACTATGAATTCAGTCGAAGGCAACGGCCTCCAACGATCACTTGACTTTTTGAATGAATGGATAAAACTATCCGATTGACGTAACCATCTCGATTACAACGATACAGGAGCGATAAGAAAATCATTTATTCTACTGTCTTCAAATTCGAAAGCTAGAAATAGTACATGTAGATTATTTGTTATATATATGTGTCCTGTTCTAAGCTGACAAAACAGATAACAATTTGTCTTTGTAAGGTTCTTTATTTTAATTGTATTTTGGAGGAACTGGATTTAATTCTGCGAGTGAAAAACCAACTTATACCCATAGCTCCCTTTGTAAGCAGGAAATTCTTCAATTCATGTTTTTTTTTTATTGTTTTGATATTCATTACACTCCAAATGAAATTGAATTACCATACAGATACTGGATACCGAAGTTCGAGCCATCAAGACATTGCTTCCTTTAGAAAAGTTAGGGAATCTTGAAGTTTCCCAGTAATTTCCACCAGGAATGGGACTCCAGATAATTCCACCAAGTTTCCGCCACACAGAAAGTGCTACACAAGTTCCACATAGTTTCCTGAGTCAAGGAAACTTCAGGAATCAAAAGGTTTCACGAGCTTCCATGTAGTTTCCCATAAAAGAAACAAGATTCCATCAAGTTTCAATTCCACGGAAACCACTACGCTCATATTCCATATGGTTTCCTGAGTCGAGGAAACTTTAGGAATCGTGAGGTTTCCCGAGCTTCCATGTAGTTTCCCGTATAAGGAAACCTAAAGATTCCATTAAGTTTCCATTCCACGGAAACCACTACGCTCCGATTCCATGTGGTTTCCTGAGTCAAGGAAACTTTAGGAATCGTGAGGTTTCCCGAGCTTCCATGTAGTTTCCCGTAAAAGGAAACCTAAAGATTCCACCAAGTTTCCATTCCACGGAAACCCCCTACGCTCCGATTCCATCAAGTTTCCTGATTCTGGAAACCAGTGGAATCTTCAGGTTTCCCAATACGGGAAACTACATGGATGTTCGGGAAACTTCAGGTTTACAGAGGGATACCTTATGGAATCGGAGCGTAGGGGGTTTCCGTGTCACGGAAACTTGGCGGAATAACCTAGCATCCGCTACGGAAACCACTGGGAAATATGATGTAAACTTGAGGTTTCCATGTGGTTTCCATAAAGTTTCCCATGATGGGAAACCTCTTTTTTCACCCAGTGTCGACATTTAGACATATCAACTTTGTATTATCAATTATAAACAGTCATTGTATACAGGGTTATCCCCCCATGTTTCTTTCGTCCTTTCACATTTGCAAACAAGATATAACCCCGTTTTAAATTCGATCAAAACGTTTTTTTTAAATATCATACCGTTTACATTGAATTCTGATCAGTGTGAAAGGGGTAAAAAAAAACAGGGGAGAAAACTTCCATGCATACAGTATATTGAACCATATATTTTGAATTTCGCAATGTGTCAAACACATCAAATCTTTGTTTTCATATTTAAAAAGTAATAAATCTTCTCATATGTCACGCCAAGTTCATAAGAATTAGATAAACATAGTTTTAGAGTTATCGAATATAGTGCACAAACTGTAAAATATAGCTAATGATATGTTAACTATATTTTATCTGTAAAATTATATTTAACGGTCGTAAAGTGAACTTGAAGAATGCCAATCTATGTTTATCGGTTTAAAAATACATGTTAACATTATATATTTTGCTGATAAATGTTACATTAAACTAGATGTTTTACCTAATTTAAAGTAACCCTGTGAGTCTCCCAATTCTGTTTGTTGAACAAAAGAGTAAATAATTTTAATAATAGTACAAAAAGCTTTATTATTAAATAAACTCTTATCCTGCTTCTCTGAATAGTATAGAATTGAAGGAGAATCTTCTATAATTAGCAACAATGATATACCTATTTAAAAGGTAGATTTCGAGTTCTAGCGGGAGCCTCAAATTACTTGTGCGTAAAATGTGAAGAATATGAAAATGAAATGTGAAATTTAACGGAAGTAGTAAAATGTATCTATAAAAATTATAAGTAAGTGCATGTAATAGTAGAATGACAGAGTGATGTTAATGTCTAGACGGATTTGCTACTACGACACAGATACATATGTATGCGTATTATGGCATTTAATAGCTCGTATATCATTTATTTTATATGCTTTAGCTGTATCCTCTTTGTAATTGAGAAACTTGTTGAAATAGATATTTTGCCTTTACATACCAGCCCTAATTCTATGCACGACATCTGAAGACCCCTCTATATACATTTCTCTCTATTTTTTTTCTTCTAAATAAAAAGAATATTACTTTTCCGATCATTTTTTCGTTTTATTTCCAACTAGATTTGATTAAAGATAATAGAACATTTACTTTTAATGTCCACAAGAAATATGCATACATATATTTAACAACCACTGAAATAATCGTTGCGCTACATATAAAAAATATAGTTCTGTGACTAGGATAAACTGATCTATAATTAGAACAAATAGCGTTAACCATGGTTTTTATCATAAACTGTGGATTTTAGTTTCACAGAAGATTGTGCATCTCTTATACAAGATAAGGTTTTCTGTTCTTTTACTGTTTTTCTCAAACGTAAAACTATGTTTATTGCATTTTTGCGAATTCGGCGCATTAATTGTCTGCAAACTATACTTTACAAATTCTTAAACATAATTTACATTTGTTAAGTATTGTTTAGAGTTGTACACCAAAGTCAACAAATCAAGAAGATATACATGTATTCATCAGATAAATGATATTTTAGTTTACGCTTGTGAAACATAGACTATTGCGTAAACTATAGTTTACAGATGTGAAATATAAATTGTAATCCTTAACTATAGTTTATAATTACAGTCCGCAAGCATAGTTCACAGTCAATAAACCTAGATTGAATTATCAACTGTAAAACTATGATTATGGCTCACTTCTGTAAATTTGGCGTACAATATCCTCATATGTACATTTGAATTATGAGAGATTAAGATCGGTGACTGATTCGACGCTTATGCAGACTTTGATTTTAAAATCAAGTAACACAAATCCTTTCCTCTTTATGTCTTAAATCCTGATTTATATGAACAATTCACCAAATAACAATTTTTCATTTACATGAAATATTATATTTTAGTGACCCATGACCACAACCTTATACTCTAAAAGGAAAGTAAGACTTTTAATAATCAATTTTACGGTAAAAATCTAGTAATCTACTAAGAATATCATTTCATTTGAACACAACATTAATTGATTGTTTGATGTACCAAATTTTCGCCTAATTCTATAAGCCCAAACTTTGCTAAAATCAAGAGCTTTACACAAGAATAATTATAAATCACAAGAAGGATAACTCTCTTGAAGACGGCACCGTGTAATTCATGAACCGGAGTTTTGGAGTGGAGTTATGGAGTGGAGTTTGGAGTGGAGTTTGGAGTCAATTTTTGGAGTCTGAGATTTTCTTTAAACATAATTATGCAGATTTTTTTTTTCAGAAATGGCTTTTGCTTGATTGTCTTTAATATTCTAAAATAATCTATTGGCAAGATAAACCTCTAATTTAATAAATGTTTGGTACATTTGTATACATACATTGTAAGTATGTTGAACATCATTATTGAACTAATAACCACCTAAATCAAAATTAATTGATAACTTCCTACAACTATTAACCTAAATAAAACTGATTGGTAATGTGGTCAGAGAGCTAATAATTCTAACAAACCAATGTAATTTAAAATATTATAGAACAACAAAGTCACCTAGGGGTCCTGTCACCGCATGTCAGTAAAAAAAATAAGTCAATTAAAACAAGGTAATTTTTTCAGTTAATTATACCCCTCTTAGAAACCAGGAGGAATGGGATCTCTGTCCA
>NW_026934050.1:0-11260 GCF_032062105.1 Saccostrea cuccullata | reverse complement strand
AAAAGTTTAAGTGGTTACAGAGAATTGGTATTAACTCTTAAGTACTAAGTAGAAAAATGCATATCAATTCAAAAGTTTACAATGAACAATTTTGATTAGCTATGGTCACCATGGATTAATATTTTTGAGTTATAAACATTTATTAAAACATCAACTTTAAATATTTCTTGAATTCTATATATTTTATATTTCATTCTTGTTTAAAATCAGAGGGGAAGTGTGAATGCGTGTGTGAATGTGACTAAAAATGTCTTTTTGAAATAATAATAATAATAATAATAATAAAGATATATCAAATGGTGCAAATTTATCATAACATTCTACAAGAGTCATAAAATAACAAGTACCTAGCTTTCAAGTTTTTACGTTGCTTTATAGGCACTGGGCAATTGTGACGTCGTGGTCATTTTACCCACAAGTTATCTCCATCTGTGACTTACTTGACATCGAAAGCCTCAGTTTCATACAGGGTTGCTCCGATGTGGCGACATCCTCCATCAGCTCTAGAAAAACAGATTGATGTCATTTGTAAGGAAACATTACCCCCCCCCCCCCCCCCCCTTATTCCAAGTAATAAAGTCAGTAATTGCAGAGGTATATATACATGTACTTGGATTTTTTTTTAAACATACAGATAGATGTGTGTATAATGCAGGCTTCTTTTAACCTACTTCTGCAAATAAAATTAATTACATGTCACAGATGTTTTGTGTGGTCATTGAAACCAGCTTACATCCTAGTAAGTATACCCGTCTCACTTATATTTATTTTACTTTAAGTTTACCTACCCTCCAATGCATGTGCAGTAAGCACAATTTACGCTTCCACTTTTACACATAACCTCACAAATATCATAAGCTGTTTTATTTAGGTTAGTCCTATCCTTCTGCGTAGGTTTCACGCAGGATTTGATCAGGTAATTATCCCCATCTTCAAGTTCCTAAATTTCTAACTGCTCGAAATAGCCATCGAAGAAAAGTCTATAATCTTCACAAGATTTGTACGCTTTTAATTTCCTTTGATCATAATTTGCAGTTTTATATTACAAGTAATTAAAAACATCATACAGGGAAAAGGTTGGTTATTTTGTGAGATCATAAGAAAGTCCTTGGATCTTGAAGGGGTTAACAGAAAACTAACCGAGAATATCGTATATTGACATTGGATGATCGGCGCACATATCGGGATCATCTGGTAAGTTCAGCTTAACAACTGCCTCACATAGCTTTACCAAAGTGTCTGGCCTCACCTTTGAAATAGAAATCCCTTTTCCTCTCAGAAACTCGTGCAGTTCTACCACTTTCAAGGATGTAATCAGTGTAGACGACATGTTAACTAGAGACACTTTGTCGGGTATCATGTGACAATGTAAAACAAAAGGTTAAAACCATTCCGGGTTGAACGCTTTATGAAAGAGGTCTATACCAAGTTATACACAAATTTGTAACAACTGTCATCTGAAAAAATAAATCCTCTAGACTTATATTCAATTTGTTTTTTTTTAAAATGATGGTTGGCCGAATTTGGCCCTTACTGTACCTTGTTTTATCAACTAAGTTGAAAAAAATAATACTTGAATTACATTTCAAATCAGTCTTCATGATTTTTCTACAATGAGCTATAACATTTCCATTCATTATAATTCATTATGCATCCAAATAAATTTGAACCTCCGGTCCCGTTTTTTCCATCTATTATAACTAAGCAAATTTACTCCTGATCTCTCGAACTTCCATCTCTCGAAGATCTCTACCTCTCTCGAACCAAAACCTAGGTCCTGGCATGGATGTGTTAATATGGTGTTTACATAGATGACACTTCACCTGTGGGTCGTCTGTGTGTTGATATAATTGATTGGTCATTATTGGTAAGTTATAAACGAATTCGCAACTTATTTTGACTTGAAACCGAGACAATAATTTAAAGAAAATAAATTTATAGACGTTCGTTTAAATAAGTTCCAACAGACTATGAACGTTAATTAGAGTCTACATAATCCCAGCCCAGATAGCAAGACTATGTTGGGCCAACATTGGCAAAAGGTTGTATGGTTGGCGTTGGGGGAACAACGTTGGGCCAACGATGGACCAAAGTCACCATGCCAACCTTCACGACCATGACAGAATTCCTATGTTGGCCCAACGTTGGTCCAACGTTAGCAACTTCTATTCACTTTACTTCCCAAGGAAGGAGGGATGTTGATGTTGGCCCAACGTTGGTCCATTGTTTGTAATACACTCTTAAAGAAAGTGTCTTTTAACGATGGTAGTAGTATGTTGGCCCAACATTGGCCCGATGTTTGTAATACACCCTTAAAGAGAGAGTCTTTTAAAGTTGGTAGTAGTATGTTGGCCCAGCGTTGGCCCGATGTTTGTAAAACACCATTAAAGAGAGTGGCTTTTAAAGTTGGTAGTAGTATGTTGGCCCAACGTTGGCCCGATGTTTGTAGTACACCATTAAAGAAAGTGTCTTTTAAAGTTGGTAGTGGTATGTTGGCCCAACGTTGGCCCAATGTTTATAATACACCCTTAAAGAAAGTGTTTTTGAAAGTTGGTAGTAGTATGTTGGCCCAACGTTGGCCCGATGTTTGTAATACACCCTTAAAGAAAGTGTCTTTTAAAGTTGGTAGTAGTATGTTGGCCCAACGTTGGCCCGATATTTGTAATACACCCTTAAAGAAAGTGTCTTTTAAAGTTGGTAGTACATGTAGTATGTTGGCCCAACAATGGCCCGATGTTTGTTATACACCCATAAAGAATGCGTCTTATCAAATTGATAGTAGTATGTTTGCCTAACGTTGGCCCAAAGTTTGATATACACCCTTAAAGAAAGTGTCTTATCAAATGGTTAGTAGTATATAGGCCCAATGTTTTTAATATACCCTCAAATAATGTCTTATCAATTTGATAGTACATTGTAGTACATGTATGTTGGCCCGATGTTAGCACGAGTGATCTTTTGTTTAAGGTGTTTCAAAGATGGGATACATGTATTTATATTGGGCCAACGCTGGCCCAATTATTATACTGCCAACTAAAGATGGTGTCAATTTTAGCTGCTGAGCTGACAATCTATGTCTATGCTTTTAATTGGATGACTGTTTTTGTTTAGATCTGATATATTCAACATTTTAAATTTTAACTTAAGTGATCATAGCACCAAAGAGTGTTTTATTATATTTTTTGAATTATGCACATGCATGATAATTTATTTGAAATAAAACCCCTGAAATTATGAATTTTTTCATGAGCGTTGTATTCATGAGAATTTAGAGAAGACTGAATACGTCTCAGGAACAGGATGTGAATGAAGCCTACATATACATAAATCAAAATGACACAGCTTTATAATCAAATTGGAACTAAAGTTAGGCGTTTGCTATCACGTGACCAAACTGTGGAGTGAGCTGTCAGATTCAATTGCTCACAGGTGGTGATAATGCAGGGCAAGCAAGAAGAATTAAGTGAAATTTAAATTTGTGGATTATGCACTTGCTATACAGCTGCATTTAGAAGCGATGTAAGTATATTTATTCTTATTTATTCAGGTTAACTGTAACAATTGACTCGGAATTCATTCTTGTAATGTTTTTGCACACAAAGTTGTAAGTTGTTTCTATCTATCTAATTCTTAACTGTCTATTACAGACACGATTATAACAAAGAAATTCAGTCAGAGACTGCAAGGAAAACAAATGTTGTGGTGGTACATGTAAATAACGATGAAATCGAAGACCATGCATAAAGAAGTGTATAAAGTATGAGTCCATATGACAAAGATCAAGATGAAGAAAACGGGAGGCGACGAAGGGACGGAAAAAGAGCGGGAATACAACAAAAGGACTATAATAAAGGAAGTGAGCCCTGATTAAGAACTTTTAATTGATAATTTTTCATACTTTACCTCTATTGTCTATTTTAAAATTTATTTTGTAAATTATGATTGAATTGATGTATATAAAATATTATCACAGTGAATCATTAGTAATGTTTTCATTGAACATGTCCATGTATGCATTATGAATGTAGATTGAATTGTGTATTAATTATTTTAAACAGTCATAAAATAGGTTTATGTAAAGAATCACTTAACCAATTGCAAATGCATTTCTTTGTAATACATGTAACTACGTTGGCCCAACAATATGCCATCTGACATTTCAACATAGGGCCAACGTTGGGCCAACCTAACCAAACAGTTGTTAAGGTTGGCTGTTAGTTGGCATACACAAATAACTACGTTGGCCCAACAATATGCCATCTGACATTTCAACAAAGGGCCAACGTTGGGCCAACTTAACCAACCAGTTATTAAGGTTGGCTGTTAGTTGACAGACAATTATACCTACGTTGGCCCAACAATATGCCAACATGTTGGACCAACGTTGGGCCGATGAGCAAAATTACCGTGGGCCAACGTAAGGTTACCAACTGTGGGCCAACGTTGGCCCAACTATGTCTTGCTATCTGGGAGTATGGCAATTATTGCGCAAGAAATTCCTTTCTAAAGGACTGAATACCGATTAAGAAAAATCTGGTGAACTCGGGTGACGGACCCGATCAAGCCGTGGAATATCCAAACCGAAATTGCTATATGGGTTTCATGTTATCTTGAAACTTCAGGAATTCGTTGTATTTATTCGAAATACGATCAATGTTGTTGATATCAAGTATATTACCTGTAAAATACGATTGAAAACATGTAATAACTTTATTTACATATACTTCCGGTATCTATTCTAGTAGAACATCTATGATCGGAACTGAAAATTCCGAAATTTATTTACTTCTCAGCTATGTTAAGGAAGGTCAGAGTTCACATTCCTTGTATATCGTATTTAAAGTTTAATTGTGACGTCATTTAAATTTAACAAGCCACATAAATTGAATAACGACATGATCATGCGTAAATAACAACTTGAATTTATTTATTTTATCGATTATTTATAAAAACTTGTAAAATCGCAATACTTGATAGCAATACAGTCGAGCAATAGAAGAAAGTCTTTCGTCAAATATGACATCATCAGCCCTGACATGACGCACACAAGTGATCCAGAGGACTAGATTCACTGGTTTAATAATTACAAGAATGCTTAAATTAGTATGATACTATTGCTAATTTTTAAATCTGATGATAAAAACTAAGAAGAAAATAATTTATTTAATACAATGTGTATACAATATGAACTTATCTGGTAGAATTGAAGCTGCACAGGGATAGTAAATGTAGAGAATATCGCTAAACCGATAAGCGTATTCATGATTTACATCAAAAGTGCAAGGGCATAGACTATTTTGTTTGATGTGAAATTTGGAATATTTATTGCTTATATAGTGTATTTTTTGAAAAGTGCTGGGAGCTGATCCTAGTCTGCATAAAATTATTTTTATTTATAACAGAATTCAAGCAAAGTGGAAATTTTTATCTATTATAAGCATTTTTGACAAAATTTGAAGTACTTCACAAACAGCGCTGACTAGCTCCCAGCACTTTTTGGGTAGAGGAAATGAACTTCTTTTAATTTGTATCAATTTTTTCTTAAAAAGAACAAGCGTATGCCCTTGCAATACCCCCATTTCCTAGATTCAGCTTAACAATTCTATTAATATTCAAATCACGTGACCAACAGCTGATACGTGCGATATAACTGGTAATAACTACGGCCCAGTCCTATCGATCATTGATAGCTATATTACGTTTTCTACAAGTATTCAGTTGCTTTGTTACAATTTTTTAAAAGAGGTAATACATATCTGAATGGTGCAAAGGTCACATTTTCCATATCGTTCCTTAACATAGCTGAGTTTCTATCTCTCGAACTTTTCTTGCGGTCCCTTGAACTTCGAGAGATCGAGAGTCAACTGTAAATAAATAAAGTTATCTTTTGCATATAATAAGTACGAGGGTCGTTAGAAAAGTTCGCGGACACATTAAATTACGGAAAATCTATTGTGTACTGTGAAGTATGACCTATGTCTGAATAAATTCCTACATTTTGTTTATTGGTATATAAAAAATCAGGTCCATATAATAAAATCTTGAAAATTTACAACAATTTTTATTATGAGGTTATGGGATTCACGGAGCAATCACTTGACGTAAGGCGACGTGACAGCCTGATTTCAACCTGTTAAGCTTTGTCGCAGTTCTATAAATCTTTAGATTTTTTTCTACGTTAAAATTGAATATCTATATCAAGACATGTTAATTTTCTTCTACAATGTCTTTTGTACTGATTTGGATATTACTGAGATCCGTTTATGCAGCTAATCAGTTAATCGATCAGGTATGGAAACTATGCAAAAAACCATATAGGCACAACACAACGTCATGCGATACGGGGGTATTGAAGTATCGCTGGAGTTAATCTTTCAAAATGTCAATCCTCCCATTCTTATGAAGCTACAACCATTTTAAAACTTTCCTTTGTAGGTGTAGGAAATCCCCGAGAGCATCTTGAACATTTTAATATCTTTTTATACATTTTCCAGCCTGCATACATAATTTTTACGTAGTGCAGTGCTCCATGACGCTCAATGACCTTCCGATTTTTGGCTGTGTTTTTACGCAATGATCATATACAAACGGCTATAAAACAGTCATATACCCTCCGATTTAGCTCAAAATTTCTCCCAGTGAAGTTACATGAATACTTTAGCGGCAGGTAAGATATCATAAATCTCTTTGCGCTACAATTGTGCAATTTTTATTTTTAATAAAGGGACTTTGTGATGTAAACTTGCCAAAATGTAGCATGCTCCGTGAAGCAAGTTTTATCAGACTAAAAAAGCTGTATATTTCTTAATAATCACCGGAGAGCAACAATTTCTTGTATATTTATTGGAAAAAAGGTAAAGATTCTATCTGGAAAGTTTGACCGCTTTTGTGGAAATAGCGCGCTCACAATTGAACTTGTCCGCGAACTTTTCTAACACCCCTCGTATAGTAAATCAAAGTGTCAGTTATCACTATTATTAACAATTCTGTATAGGAATACTCTACCACTCCTAATGCAAAGCTTTTGTCAGCTGTTGCAGAGGTTAGGGATGCGATTGTGTAGGTAAATCATGAAAATTCATTTTATTCTAATGCTGCTCAATTAGGATTAAATTTTATGATTTAGATGACTATGACAAAAAAAGATTGCTGTTGCTTTTCAAGAAATAGAGTGTCAAACAGGCCATATGTATTGTCAGGTTGAAATACGACTCTAAGATGCTGAGATGTTGAATAGGCATGTGCAGGTAGAACATCTTTTAGAATACTTTTATTCCTTCAAAGTCCTTTAAATACGAACCAATTCAGTCTTACTTTTATGTTATACAGTGTTCCATATCATTGCATTACCACCACTAAATTTATTAACGTTCGATAGACATTTTTCCGTCTTATGTTCATCACGTCACCTTTCTGTGAAAAGACCTCTTGAAATGCTTATGTTTCTTATTATTATTCTTTTCCGTTACCAACTTTTAAACCGAAAGACTCGAAAAACTTTTTGCTTTTGCTTCATGACACTGGAAAACAAATAAAATTATTTCGAAAAAATACCCAACGACTATGACTTATAATAGGTATTCCTTGGAATATTTTGGACCAGAAGCTAAACCAAAATGTTCAACGGTGATGTTGTGGCCATACTCTGTCGATCTGAGATCTTTGAAGCCGATATTTGGGTGTGGCTGTGAATGGCATGAATGATTCTTTCGGATTAATTCAGCAATGGAAAGTGAATATTTGGTATATTTATTATATTTATTATATTATAAATGTTAAAATTATAGTGTTGTTTACGCCACATCATTTGATATGTAATAATCCTAAAATGTGTGAATATATGATAGTTATTTGCGAAATGAAAATGATTAAAATGAGCCCATTAAAAAAATAACAAGCTTGGAGACATAAAGTTTATGCGATAAATAATTGGAAAT
Organism: Saccostrea cuccullata; assembly: GCF_032062105.1. NCBI lineage: Eukaryota > Metazoa > Mollusca > Bivalvia > Ostreida > Ostreidae > Saccostrea > Saccostrea cuccullata. Next base: position 3,323 of record NW_026934050.1, on the reverse strand, counting down.
TCGAAGCTCTCCGATTTCCTAAGTACAGTGTATATGCTACATGACATTTTTTTTTCCATTTCCACTCAACAATGTCAAAAATATTTTAGAGCTTATATTGAACTTTCAATTATAAAACCTCATATATCAAGAAAAAATACAGATCAGACCTCTACAAACATCATAGCTGTACATGTATATATCAGGTATTATGAAGTATGTTCTGAAGAACTTGTTTATATCATTAAATCAGGCTATTTAGTCGGTTATATAAATATTTGTACAGATTAAATTTTTATTATTAAAGTAATGCATTATCAAAATTTGATTTTAGATTTATTTTTTACCGATATAATGGTAAAAACGTTAAACGCATATTCTAAAAACAGAACAATGGCTGCCTTCCATTCATCTTCACTTTTCATCTTTATAAATGCACTCAAGATCGTCTTTAATTTTCATATCTTCTCTTTTTCTACTTATATGGCAACCGCCATGTTTTTCCCTGTACTTTTGAGAAAAGTTTTTTTCGTCCTCGATATTTAAATTGTACATTAAGTCTTCCCATGTATCTTCATTAAAAGCCTTTAGTTTACAGCGTCTATGGTCCATAAGTTCTCTAAGACCATCAGAGTTTTTGGTACTCGTTTCTTCTGAGACATCCTCGTAGTGTGGTTCTGTTTTGTAGGAGTTTCGCCGGATTCCATATATATTCGCTATATATATAGTTGCCTCAGCTAGCCTCTTTTCTTTAAGAAACTTGAGCAACTTGTTTTTGTCCGCAGGACTTGGAGATCTACTTGTGTAGATTTTAACAAGCATGCTCTTTCCGTCGTATGTCTTTTCAAGATTTTCCGTCAGATTTTTTCCAAAATGCTCTTTGTATTGCATCTTCTCAGCCTGGTCTCTATTTACACGATAAACCAGATGTGAGATGTCAGAGGTCTCCTGAGATGAAGAATGGACGTCTTTCAAGCCCATGTAAAACATGCAGTCATATACGTCTGTAAAAAGAAATTTAAATATTTCACAAAGTCACAAAAGAGATTTGACAAATCTACTGATACCTTATACCATTCTCACAATATTACATGTAGTAAAATCCATGCATTTGTAGGTAATGTAAATAAAAGAAAATGCAAATGAATTGGAAGAACTCATTTAGAAAAGAGACAAGTTCTCTTCTTATCTTGTATTTTACATTATAGTAGGTTTAAAATCAAGGTGAAATTCCAACTTAAAAACATGTCTTTATCAATTTCGTATCCCTAAAATTGTGCACAAGTATTGTCTACGTTGTCGACATGTTATTTTTGTCCCTTTTATATCCAGCGTTCATGATTCGCAATATCTATAATTCGCTTAAAGATAACTGATTAACTTAAGCATTGAATTCATATTTTTGGATGTTTTCGGTCCTATAATATACCTGGCCGTGCCGACAAATTGAATACCGCGCGGTAGCGCGGTATGATAATTCGTCGGCACGGCCAGCTGTGTTATAGGACCGAAGACATCCCAAAATATGAATTCAGTGCTTATATATACATTCTCTAATTTTTCCTCTTCGTAATTGTTTGTTTTGATAATCTAAATGTGAATTTAGCGCCCTTCAAAACTGGTGTGCTTATTAGAAAAAGACTCGTTTATGACGTTGCAAACTTAAATAAAGCAAACGAGCATTGCGTGGAAAAAAGTTACAAATTAATTTTAAACTTTCATTTGTTGTATTTTTTCGTTAATTTAACACAGTTTTTTTTATGAAATTGCGTCAAATCAATGTACATTTTGGTGTTCCTAGAGTATTGATAATGCATATAGTTCCTACAGTGTATTCTTACGCACGGTGACAAGGTTTCGCGTGTTTTATAGAGATTTGAACGTGGGGGATTTCTAATGGATTTCATAAAGAAAATAACACTGAATGTAAAAATAATATGTTAGTTGCTTGTAAATCTATATTCAATGAATTCATATCAGCAACATTTTAAAGCTACTGCCGAACTACTCTACTATAGAAAGTGACAAACATTTAGAGATCTAAATAAACTTACGATGGCAAAATATGTGTCAAGATCTTGGTTTAAAAGTTCATCTTCTTTTTTTCTACTTCTGTCGTCATCTGCCTGTTCCTTTTCGTACATTTCATCAAAGTTGGTAATTTCATCTCGGAGATTTAGCATGTCTATCAAGTGTGTCCACGTTTCTTTTCTAAAGGCTTTAACTTCGCAACGACGATGTTCCATAAGTTTGCATAAGGCCTTCGCATTCTCCTCACTCTGGCTTTTATTCACTCTAGATATATGACTTTCCTGATTTTTACTGCATGACTGTCTTATTACATTATACAGATTTGCCACATAAAAAATAAGATTGTAATTTTTGTTTTCATTCAAAAATTCTAGCAATGTTTCTGAACATCGGGAACATGGGGAATTATTACTGTATACGTGTACCACCACATGCTCGTCATGCTTGAATCAAGTCTTTTGTACTTGCTTCTCTTTCACAAAGACGATTTATCAAAATCACTTCAGTATGATCACCCCGATTTTCATTTTGAACTCTTTCTGGCCTTTCATTATTAAGGGAGAAAAACAGGAAAGATTTTCTGACTAAATACCATTTTCCATAGGAATACTTGTGATTTAATACCGTATTGAACATGTGATGAAATGCTCCTAAATTTTCTGCAAAGATAAAGAACATATGAATTAACACATTTTATGTGAATAGTATTAATGAAATATATTTTCATTGAAATTTTAAAATTAAATTGAATCTTTCGCAGTATTAGGAGAAAAAAAAAATCATTTACCCCCCCCCCCCCCCATGGAGGAATTATCAGAAAAGTTATCCGAGTTTACGTATACATGTATGTAGATTTCATATTCTGCAAACCTTAAAACTAAATTCTTGGTAATTTAGTCGCCCGCGTGGCGCAGTGGTTAGAGCGTCTGCTCCAGAATCACGAAGTAACGAATCGATCCTTACGTCGCGGGTTCAAATCCAACAGTGGGACGTGGAGACTGATCCTTCGGATGAAGCCCGTATTAACCGATATCCCTTGTCGTAGTAGGTTCTGGCAGGAAAAAGATCCCTTCCTGCTCAAGGGTACTAAGTGTCGAGTATAAGACAAAATTTGCAACTCTCCACCTGCAAGTGGTGGCGTCTCCATATGAGTGAAAAACCTCGAGAGGGACGTTAAGCAATATCCAATAAATCTATCAATCTTTGTAATCTATGCATGTTCATAATCCCCTCTCATAGAATTTTAAAAAATATACAGAGATCAATATCTTAATGTTGTCGTCATTATTGAAAATAAAGCTACACCTGTAAAT
>NW_026934049.1:0-11106 GCF_032062105.1 Saccostrea cuccullata | reverse complement strand
GAGTTTCGAAATTCGAGATTCAAACTAACCAATCAAAAGCGGGTTCAACTTTTGATTACTTTCCTTTGTTACGTTTTTACTATCACAAAATCGTTGAATAAATTTATAAGAAATGGATCATTTGCTAATATGATAATGCAAGAAAAAAATGTTTTTATGTATTAAAACAAAATAAAAATTAAATTTGGATTACATTTTAAAGAATTTATATATAATCTTATTTTTCTAATTTTACAAAATAGTAAATACGTATATATGGAATATTATATGGTCTTATCGTTGACTTTCGGAAACCAAGTTTATTTCATCAGATCATTGCTGATGGAGAATGTTGCATTTAATTATAATTAGATATGAAATATTATGAATCTTATCTACACTGCACAATAATTTAAGGGTATATATTTCATTATATTTATAAAGGGTACATTTGTGCAGTGAGACTTGACTGCTGAATTGAACTGTAGCGTTATATAAGGTTTTATAAGAGTAAATTTTAGTCTTTGGCCATAAAGCTATGGTCAGAGACTAAAATATAACACCATAACGCTATATAGTTCTGCATCTAATTTAGACTCATCTACTACTTTTAATTAATTCATAAAATAAATGCCTTTATTTTAATTCATATCAGCTATATTGTAATACTTAATTTTTATGTATTTCCTCTATCAGATGAATATAAGTAATTAAATACTTAATTTTTATGCATTTCCTCTATCAGGAAAACGTCGTCTTTCATGTTTCAAGCCTTTCAGTGTGTTGGTAAAATAGGCAGGCGGGGTGGGTAGGGGTGGGGTTATTGTTAATCTTTAGACACTTGACACGTATTCATAACTTTATTTATATGTCATCAACCCTGTAAACAAAGTAGACAATACAAAAAATATATATATTCCTGATACATGTATTCTATTTAATATTTAAGAAGCTATAATATAAATTGAATTATATCTTGCTGATAAAAAATCCAATGATTATTTAAATTTCCTTCTTGTATATATAGCACTCTTTCTTGCATTGTAATTTTATTAAATGACTTATTTGTTATTTATATATTAAATGATTTCTTGATAGTAAAATCATAATAAAGGGAGTAATAAAATCTTTAACCCGCTTTTGATTGGTTAATCTGGATCTTGAATCTCGAGATTCGAATTTCGAATCTCGTATTTAAACCTGAATCTCGAATGAGCCTTTTGGGAGCTTTTGTTTGTTAATCTGGATCTTGAATCTCGAAACTTGAATTTCGAATCTCGAATTTTGAATCTCGTATTTCGAACCTTGAATCTCGAATTAACCTTCTGGAAAGGCGATAAATTCGTAATAAATATTAACGAAATTAACATCCATGAAGAGAGTAAGGCGATACAATACATATAAGCATTGAATTCTTATTTGTAATGTATATTCGGTACTATAACACACGGTTATTGGATAGAGGGGTAGACCTATATGTGCTTATCATAGGACTGACGACATCCAAAAATAAGAACTCAATGCTTAAAAATCCCCTCTTGTCCCCCTGTCAGTCCCTGACATTTTCCTGTCTCTCCCTGACTTTCTGCAGGTCCCCTAAAATTGTCCCTGCTCTACTTTTGCAGTCCCTGTGTCCCCATGTCGTTGTCCCTGTCTTCCCTGTCTACTCCCTGTCGTCCTCAGCTAGGAACTCCCTGCCCAGTCCCTATAATTGTCCCTGCCTTCCCTGTCTACCCCCCTGAAGTCCCCTGACATTAAATCTTTTGCCATGCAAAGGAGTTATCAATATATTTTCAATGTTGCATTCAAGGTTCTTTGAAAAATGATATAGTCTTTAAAAGTTTAGAATTTTTTATCCCCTTATAGCCTTAAATAGTAAAAAATACATGTAACCATTGATATGAAATAGGCACAAAGCTCATTTTTGGATAATTTTCTATAATTTGATCATTCTAACAAAAAAAAGTTTCTGTTACCCAAAGTAACTGAAAACAAAGTTCTCAAAAACCGTACCTCTATTAGTTCACTCAGTTTCCTCAACAGAAATTGAGAAAATAGGTTACTAACGTCTATGTAACCTCAATTTGACGTCACGTTATCGCATGTTTCTCCATGTAAATTTCTGCGCGTACTTCACTTTAAATGGTCATTCAAATCAATTTCACATTGGCGTAGGAGGGTAGCCGTTAACGTCCTTCTTTCTAAAATGGCTTCTTGATAAACATATTTAGACGTTTTTTGTTGTTATTGTTATTGCTCCGTATATTTTTTTTTATATTGTGAGTCCTACATTTCAATTTTTATATTTTTTGTGTGTTTAAACTGTCATGAAACACTCAAATTGCACTTGTAGAAGTGCTCTAAGCAAGACATTTTAAAAGTGAAACCAAAATTTGAAGTATACTGCGATAGATAATCACCAATGTAGATTTTAATGCAGCTTCATTCTTTTATACTGACAACACATTTGGAAAAAAAATGTTCAACAATGGCGAATCACATAATCCCACGGATAACTGAAACTTATTTAATGACAAGTGCACAGAACTTCACGACTTCAAAATTACAAAAGGAGTTTCAATGATTTCAGAATATTTTTAAACCATTCAGAATCTTTTTTTCAAGTGTAAAATTGTAAAAATGCTACAAAATTTACATGTGCTCGATTGTATGACAAAGATCTCTGTGTACTTTTATTACCTTTTACATGTTTTAATCTGATATAACAGAAAATTATAAATAAAGGTGTATCAAGGCATATATAAACTTGAAACAAAAAAAAAATCATTACAAAAGAAGCAAATGATAAAAAAGATCAACACACAGGTTTTGTAATGTTAGAATTTAATTTGAGCAATGTAATATCTGGTTAACTTTGTTTCGATGGTCAACAAAGCTACAGTGATTTTGAGGCAATTTCTGAGTTTGTTGTGAAATAAATCATTTGGCAGTGATAATCTTCATGCAAGTACAAGCCATTTAATTGAGGACTTAATTTGTATGCTCAAAATAACGAACTCCACAAATCAGCAATGCAGATACTAGCTACAGAATTACATGAGGGCCGCTGTGTTACAATGCAAAAGTCCATAAAATCTCGTAATTTGTTCATTTTTGCATGTAAATTTTAAACTTATGCATATTAAGAAAAGCATTTTAATGTAACCATCAATTGTCGCCCGGGAAATACGATAATGTAAAGGAGAGATTTGAATCAAACCGATGTATGTGTTAAAAAACACGTGAGTCTGAAATGGAGACGACAGTCAAAAATATTTGAAAACTTAATAGTCGGATGAAAATTGTAACAAAAATATACCCTTTTCAACTTCTATAAATTCCTGACATGAAAAGTTGGCTGCAAAAAATATAAATTAGATGGATAATATTACTTATTTTCAAAAATATATTTCACTTGTAAGAATATAAAACACGAATCTGTGTCAGAACGTTTTATGCGAGATTGATAAAACTCGATGTTCTAAAAAGGGGCAACTGTTTTTTTTTTTTATATAAGCAACTTTATGTATTAAATATGAGAAACTTGTATATTTTTAAAGATTCACTTTATGGTATTAATTATATAATGTATTCACAGTAACTTAGAAAGGAATAAAACATTCTGATTAACAATCTTTTTAATATTTAGCAAACCTTTAATTTTGAATATTACTTCTCTCACCCCAATCCCCATATACCAACACTTAAACTTATATGTATAGAGCAGCCCGGTCCTCCGGGCTGCATTGACAAATGTACATAAGAGTAGTAAAACTTTCAAAACGCAATGATGATTATTTTTCACTCTAGTTAACTTGTCCACAATTTTACCGGACAACCCTGTAAATATATACACACGGAAAGAAAAGATGTAGAGAAAAGGCTACATAATTTTTCGTATTCTATGTTACAACGCACTTTGAAAAAAATGTGGAAAAAATATTGCATCAAGTGCGTTAAAATTTGACCAAGCTAACGCACTTTGAATTTTTTTTTATGCAACAGTGATTGCGGTAAATAATATATTAACGCACTCTGAAAAAAATGTAAAGATTGATCAATATTCCTTCATATAATCGGTATGATAAATAACAGATACTGGTTTGATAACTTTTTTATGATAAAGTCACTGTAGGACCTGAGATATTGACATTTTAAATATTTAAGGTTTTGAAAAAATAAACGGGAAAATTAAAGGGTCGTTTCTAAAAAATGTACATTGTTTCTTTTAAAAAATCGTTTCTTCTTTTTTTTATTATTATTTCTTTGAAAAGTAAATGTAAAGGTGTATAGGGGGCACTAACATTCAGTTTGCGATTAGCGTTATCATAATAAAAAGGGGCAATTTGATTGTTCAAAACTATGAAAATTCTTTCTCTCTCATTCGTTTTACTGTACTTAAAAATTTCGTTTCCAATACTTTTATTCCTTTATTATTGAAAGTTTTCACGTCATACCAGTTAGGTAAATACATAATTATAAATGTTTTGAGTATAGCATAGACATCGAGACCTGGCTCTTCGCCACTTATTTTGGAAAGATATATACATCGTATAAGCATTGAAAATGCAGCGTACCCTTTTTGGATTTTTTTTTTTACACTTCCTTTTATAGTTAACCAAATATGAAACTAAACGGCATCACGTGTAAGGTGTTGAAAATTGTAGAACTTACATAAAAAAGTAAATATTTTTTTTCTGTATTTTCAGGTAAAAGAACAAGTCCTATCACTAACCCATCTACCACCACAACAACTGCCAATATTCCCACCACCACTTTGAAATGTAGGTATACTCAGGACATGATTTCTTCTTATATATATGTAAATGTTTAGTTACAAAATACTTTCTAAGATTTAATTATTATCCATCCTTTTGTCGCTGTATGTTATATAGCAAAGCCAGACAATGAATTTTCCCTCAAAATTACAAGGTAGATAAATTCACAGTAGTGGTACGGTTCTTTAGAATAAATTTTTATTTCACGTTTCCCAAAGTCGCCTAAAATATGTTTGTTTGTTTATTGTTTAACCTCCTCCTCAAGAATTTTTAACCCCGTGGGGATCCGGGTTTCCACAAGAAGACATCGTCAGAACCTTGCAAATTGTCGTAAAAGGCGAAAATTGCCCAATTTTAAATTTCAGTATGAGACCGTATAAACCGAGGCCCCGTGAAAAACAAAGGTGTGGCGCGATTAGGAAAATCCCTCCCTGCTCAAAGGCCGTAACGACAGAGCATAGGCCTAAATTTGCAGATATTCACCGGCAAGTGGTGACGTCACACAATTCTAATTTTTGGTTATTATTTGCCTCTTAAACAGTATGTAACTTTTAAAAAATGCATGTTTTTTTAACCCATATGGAAACGCCTATCATGATTTTGACACCTTCACTCGAAAATAGGGTACTGTTTTAAATTTCTTTCAAGGTACCGAGGTCGCACACTGGTTATGAATGTCGATCAACAGGTCTCAAGATAATTACAGCTCGTCGGCTCTTTCAGAGAGCAGCGAAAAAAAAAACAACCTTGAATATGTTATGTAAATGACAACCCCACTATTCGTTAACATTGAAATGACATGTAAGGGTCCTCTTTTGTGTATCTGTTTAGTCTGAAGCTAAAAGAGAAGGGAAAGAAACTCTGGAGAAATGTTAGCATACTATTCAAAATAAATATTTGATAATTTGCAAGACAAATAAATTATATAATACATTTAATGCACCAGAAAGTCGCTACATTTCGTAAAAAAATTAATAAGGTGATGAAATACGAATTGAAAAGTTGCAAGCCATTTTTTTTATCGAGTTAGGTCAGGCGACAACTACATTCAAACTCACAACCTTTCCAACACGAATACATTTATAATTTTAGTGTAAAGCAATTAAAGAATTTAAACTCAAGGGTGGTTCAATGTATTTCAAAACACGGCGTTAGACCAAACTACCTGGTATATGACATAGAATTCAAACTTTTGAGGAAAAAAGAGATCGACGTAAAACATTGGCTACATCAACCTTAAAAAAAGATTTTAATTTTTTTTAAATATTAAGATATTTTTTTGTAGAATGGCTTTCCAGAAACAGTATCTTTATTTTTAATGACTGTCTATTCCCGCTATTTTGTATTTAGGGACGGGTGAGCTAAACATGTACGAGAAGATCGTGATAGGTACGGGGGCGGGGTGTCTGGGACTACTCACATTCGGACTACTTCTGATCTGCTGCTGCTCCTATATACACAACCAAAACCAGAAAAGGTAACGTTATATGAACACATGTACATGTCTTAATATGTGATGACCTTCTGCTCCGCTTTTCACTTTTTATTCTCTATTCCCAACATTTATTTGAATGAACAATGAAGATATAAGATGAATGAGATACATGTACCAGGTTTTTCTTTTTCAAAACGGAAGAAAATGTTATATCATAATCTGAAAAACTTCAAGTGTTTTATAAGGATGAAATAACAAATACAGGATTTATCAACAGAAGTTATCTTTCTTTAACTTTTTTATTCTTTTAAATAGGAGAATAAAATTTAGTACTACGTTGTACTTTACTATACGTCTAGTTTTTAGATTTTCTATTAAATGGGATACACAGTAAATAATTATTTCATTTGTTTTGACTACTAGTATATTTTGCTCTTGAAAATTTCATTCTCACATAATTGTTTTTTCTTTGAGTGTTATCTCTTTTACCAAAGGAGCTTCCACTTGAAAGCGTTTTCAATCTAAAGACCTACAATGAATTTTGATTCTTAAACATGAATTAAAGTATATGCATTCTCACAAAATAATTTTTATCAATAAATTGGTAATATAATTTTTTTTTGGCAGAAAAGCAGCGAATCAGAGATCTTATTCACAGTTTGATCCGCCCCAGAAAGATCATCAGTACAGTAATGACTACATCAGACAGAGCGGTCCCTACGCCGACAGGATATCTCCTGGGGACGGGTATAAGTAAGTGTATCTATCACCCAACCCCCAATCTAAACCCAGGAGGGTGGGAATAAGTACGTGTATTACCCCTCCCAAATAAAACCCAGGGGGGACGGGTATAAGTAAGTATATTTATCGACCCACCCCAATCAACTTGCAGGGTAAGGGAGGGGTATAAGTAAGTGTATCATCCCCCCACCACAAACACCCAGGGGGACGGGTATCAGTAAGTGTATCACACCCCCACCCCCCATAAACACCCAGGGGAACGGGTATAAGTAACTGTTTCTATCACCCCCACCTCAGTCAACACCAAGGGAAAGAAAGTGTATCTATCACATCCCAACTCAATAAATATTCAGGGGGAGGGACGGGTATAAGTAAGTGTATTACCTCCACCCCCATCAACATTCAGGAGACGGGTATAAGTAAATGTATATATCACCCCCACCCCAAATCAAAAATAAGGGGTTGATAAGAATATCACTCTACCACTAATTAACAATAATAGGGGTGGATATAAGTAAATGTACTTGTAAGTGAATCTATTACCCAACCCCAATCAACAACTAAGGGGACAGAATATAGTAAGACTAGTGTACAGCATATGTCGCCCCACCCAAAATCATCACCAGGGGACGGGTATCAGTAAGTGTATCTATCACCCCGCCCCAATCAACACTCAAGGAGACGGGTCTAAGCGAACTTAAACAAGTATATCAAATTGTTAAGGATGTATCCTGCTGATAAAACATGCATTTAACTATCCAATCTTTAGCATTATTAAATAATTTGAAAAGATTACGTCGTAGAAAAATTCGTCTTAATGAGAAACAAGTCATCCTAAATATAGCAGGAATTAAAGCAGACGTATTTTTGGGATTTTTACATAGACAACCAAATCAATATAAAATGTTTACCAAAAAACTGGCTTTAAACTTTTCTTTAAACGTGTATGTATTTAAAAATAAATAGATAAACTACAAGTAATCACGAAGCAAATAGCTCAAAGGGGTTAGTGGGCAATAATATGCATATTTGATGGATGATGGATTATGATGTACATGTTTAAAGCTAGAAATTTCCGAAAAATGGCAGACACCTCAACACAATCATCTTTACAATTTTATTTGCAGCGGCTTTACTTATTTAACTCATGACTTGTCTTGAAATACTTTGATTATAGGAGACCACAAGGTGTTATAGATGATCCGGGTAGTTATCACGTGTACACCGGAAGGAAGGGAGAGACTGACGGGAAGTCAGCATATCACTATGAAAACCGAGCTTTCGAATCTCAGGATCAGAGTTATAACAGTTTACATCGGAAAGATCCGCCATATTGGTAAATAAACAATGTCAAAAAGCAGTAAATAAACTATGAAGTGAATGTATAAACTCTTTTGAAATATTGAAATATGACTTACATGACTGTATGTTTATGCTAAAAATCCGAATCCGAACTTGTAATGCTAAATTTGCTAAGGAATGTATTCGAAAGAGACACTTAATTGTTGATAATAAAAGATAATTAAAAAAATATCAATTTCTCCAGATCCCCTTTATTTTAATTTGTTCATTTAATTATTAAAAGAAACTTAATGTAATTACTTATTGATAGAATATTTTGGCTGATTCTGCAAGGATTATTTTTTTCGATTTGAAATTGCTACAAATGAAGCAATTGTTTTAAATGTAATCAGGCTTTAAAATTTATAGGGTGAATCATTCATTTTTCTATACGTGAGTATATTAGATTTTGTTTACTTAAAATAATGGAGCCAAATAAGTATTTTCCAAATAATTGATCACATTATCAAAGAGTGGTTTTATCACTAAGTAATTTGGTTTATATATCGAAGAACAAGTACACCTATGTCTTTTGTCGAAGTTTTATGCACTTTTATTTTTTTTGCAAGGTATTTCTTGTCTTCAATTATGCACAGTCTATTATATTACACAATTATTTAATTAATTAAAAAGACTGTTTTAGAAGTATATTTTTAAAAATGATAACTTTATTGATTTTATCATAGTTACAGGTATGTTTAAAATTCTTCAACCTTTTTAACATGTTTAAGTCCAAGCAATTTGTGAATTTGTGAAAAAAAAGATTTATTAATTAAGGTTTTTGAATGAAATAAAATGGGAGAGGACTATCTAAGTTTTTGGAACTTGTGTCCAATCCCTTTGACATATTGTCAATAAAATATGTTCAAAACAACAAAACAATAAAACTCATGTTTTAGATTTATTCCATTACGAGGGGTTATCAAAAAATTCGTAGACTAGTGCTATAAAATTAAAACAGCTTCAGTTACATCAAAGAATTTTGAAATATCTATTCAGCACCATCTTTTCTATCTAAAGAATAAAACATGAATCATAAATTTTAATTTTCAATAAATTAGTAATGTTTTTGTAAGCAATGGTATGTCCAGTCGGCGCAACCTCCAACACGACGTTTTTGCGACTTATGTGTGACTGATAAAACTCTTTTGATATGATCATTTGACATCCAAAAATCCCATTAATTCAGGTGTGTGTTGGGACACAATTGTTCCATAAGATATGAAATTTTTACTTCATTCTGGAAGTTCTATGAAATTTTATCGTAAATTTTACATGAAGTGTCCAAACAAATAAGGCCTTGAAAATGACGTCAAAAAAAAGGGGGGGGTCCTTTTCCAACATTCTATAAGGTTTTGCCCCTGAAAAACTGGTATAAAACCTAAGAAGTGTTTAAACTGGCTACAAACAAATGCATTCAGAGCACTTGTCTTTTAATGTCAAAATAGATTCAGAGAGAAAAGAAATGTACAGTTGATGTCGATTTGTAGTCAAGGTATGTAAAAATCAATCACGTTAAAAAATGACGTTGATCATGTGTCGTTGATATTGAATTCCAAAAGAAAAATATGCTGGAACAATCAAGCGAGGATCTCTCCCAATGTATATATACATTTGGAATATTATATTCATTGAAAGTCACTGTTCATGACATTGTAAAGTCATATAAGCAAGGCGGGTTTTTGTCCTTACTCAGCTCTAGCGAATCTCATCAAAATAAGCTTATGAGGTAGAAGCGGACATTGAAAAACAATGACGTAGTCGGACGTCATGAAACTAAACGGCGACAGTGATCATATAATGTCGTTTTTATTTCATAATAATTTGGCATAATAGACCCTTTCAAGGTTATTGGACGCCATCTTGGATTGGGGGCATCACGCGACATCGTAGCTAACGTAAACAATGGCAGCTGATGCAGATGCACCGCATCAATTTTCGTCTAGCGATCGCTTCACAGTCATTGTCATTTAGAACTGAATGTATACGCATTGTAAGCAACATATTTTATTCTAAAAAAGAACATTTTCTTTAATAATTGGTGTTTATTTACCTTAGATGAACTGCAATATTATAACGTGCATCATGTAAAACGTGCGGAGATGGAGTGCATATGTTACGTTACTATCTATCCTCTATCTTACATTTTAAGCATAAAATATTTGTGGAAATCAAAACAAAAGAAGGTTTCAGCATAAAAACACTCATTTACATTTTATCTTTTACTTGGATGATTTTTTAAAAATTAATTTCTTGAATATCTATACCACTAACGCGGGCGGATCCAAATAGGAATATTGAGAAGTACTGAATGAATAAAAGCCCATAAAAACATCTGTAAATAGACCAATATACTTAAAAAATAATATTTACTTTAATATAATGTTTTTAGCTATTTTATTGAGACAACTTGTAATATTATACAATGATTTAAAAATATGTTGCATGTGTATATCAATGTCAAAATTGCAACTTCAAAGTAAATAATTTATACAAATTTATTTAAACAGTAATTTTTAAAAAATAATTTTTATCATATAAAAAAAATTGTCTGTGTCATGTGCACTGTGTGTGTAAAATTCTGCTTAACTGTTAAAATTATTAAAATAAGGTTTACAATGCCTTTTACAATTTTTTGGACCTTAAAAGCTATACAAGATTTAGACTGTGTATTAACATTAATAGTACTTCAACAGTTGTAGCTTCTGACTAGTGATGCAAAGTCTCTGATTTGATACCTGGTTATCTAATGCTTAATTTCATCATTAACATTTATTAAAACATAAAACAATGTTAGTTTACCAGAATCAAGATGATACAAGAATCCAAATA
>NW_026934048.1:0-11150 GCF_032062105.1 Saccostrea cuccullata | reverse complement strand
AAAATTATTCTTTGAAGGGGTTTTTTCTTCATTTAAAAAATTAAACTTAGGGATTCTTTGAATTTTTTTTCAAAATACTTTTTGAAGTTAGAATATATATTAAATATTACAAAAAGAATACCAAAATAACCGCCCCCTTTTCGCAATTTTGAAGCGCCCGGGATGGTTAAAAAAGGGATTATACGGTAATAATAAAAACTGGCATGTTGGAACTGAAGGAAAAATGTTTTGTTTTCTTAAATGGAAATGTTTTTTTAAAAAGTGGAAATAGATGTATGAAACCCATTAAATTTCTAGACGGAAGCTAACATGGAAGGATGCACCTTTCAAACAGTTCCTGAGAAAATTTAGGTTAACAACTGAACAAAAAACTCTGAATGTCACAAGGTCTGGAATTAATGTCCTGACTTCGCGGTTGACCGGGAGGTTTTTTACGTGGTTGTTGTTCTTGGAGTGATCTTTTAATCTGACCAGGGACATATGTACTTGTGACCTACATCTACTCCATCATAAAATCATGTCCATACAACACCTGTCACTGCTGCTCGAGTTTTTACCTAAGGCCAACTTTAAAAAATTGTTTGGTTCCCCCCTCCAAGCCCACTGACTGAAATTGACCTGGCTCAAAACTTTTTTTTATCCTCAAGGATGCAATTATTTTATATGCATTCTGAAAACAAGAAATAAAAGTATAGAATTAAAAAATTTTAAAGAAAATTCTCACCTACCTATCGGTCAATTTTTTTCATTCTGAGTTGGGAGAGTGCAAACAAACATTTATTTTAAACATGGCCTAATGCAACGTGTATAAACCTTGTGTGGAAATTCACCAAGCAGAGCGCAACAGATCCTGAAGATTTATACTTACAGAGAAAACAAGTAGATGAAAACAAATGAACAATTATTCCTGCATCGAATTATTTTTTGATTTGACCTCGTCAATAAATTGATCATGGGAACATGACACATTTCTTGTACTCTGCTTTTTGATAAACAATTTTCATAATACAAAATCAATAATAATTATTGAAAAAACAAGAAATATTTCCATATTTATGGGGACCGGTATACTAGAAGTGTTCCCAAGAATGCCCCACCCTGGGTTCATTTGTAATTAATGCAACAAGAAAAACAAATTCTGAAGTCAAATGGGATAGGGATGGTAGGGATAAAATAAATTAAATTGAACTGTCAACACAGCTAGCTGATAAATGTTTAAAAAATAATGCATGATTGCACAAGCTTAAAAATTCAAAAGTTTCTTTGTTAACATGGTCAAAGAACATATTGAAAATGATCTGGGACAAATTTGACAAAACTGGGGTCAAGGTCAAAAATGTTAGTCAAGTTGAAAAGCTCTCCTCAAAAAGCATCAGCATATGAAGTTTTTATAATAAAAATATGTTAAATAGTTTCTTTGAAACTTGATTAGCAAAACATAAGGCCTAACTTTCAGAAAAAATGATATAAAGAGAAAAGAAAAATTAATGTCAAAGTCGAAATATGATGAAATGGAATTGCTAGCTCTCAACAAATCTGTTTCAGCAAATGAAACTGAGAAAAATATCTTAAATAGTCATACATGCCAACTTTCCCGATTTAGGCGGGATCCTCCTGATTTTACCCTTTCATCCCGCTCTCCCGATCGGGAGAGAAAAATTGCCCTAATTTCCTGATTTGAAAAAAAAATCACCAAAATTTTTGATTTTAAAAATTTCCCTACCACTGAATTTTGACAATTGGGATGATATGTCAAAACTTGTTTATTCAACGCACACAGATAACATTCATTGTTTATTTAACCAGGTGTTAATTTAATAGCCACAGGAAATCACTTCACGCTTGAACGCACGCAGTTGTCCAGGTACAAGTAGCTTATAGCTTGGGGCAATTAGGGGATTATCTTGTCAGTTTTAAGGAGGCTCATTACACCACTTTTTGATGACGTACTACACAAAAAAATACACCTCCATTGTGTTGACCGGTTTCCTCTGGGGACGAAATGTACAGCTACCTCTATTATATGACCCTGACCTTTAAAATGCTTTAAAAATAGATGAAACATGCGGTGTTATAAACAGTGAAAACAAAGTAACGTTATGGATAAACCAAGAAGAATTGTTTTTAAGCAGAAACAAAAGAAAACAACAGTCAAATTTTCGCCAAACAAGTAATGTGCAATTTCATAGCGATGCATGCAGTGAGCTCTATCGATCAATGACATGTTTGTATGGAGAAAATTCGACTTTAAATCTACAACCTTGTTGAAATTAAAAAAAAATATTTACTTGCACTATTTACTGTGTTGGTGTTTGTTTATATATTTGCTTTATTGATTTAAATGTATACCCTGGCAATTTAAAGCTTTGTTCTGAATTTTAGATGTAATGTCAAACGTTCCTCAGTGTTTTGAGTCTTGGGTAATTAGGAAAGATAACTCTTGAAAGTGGACTTTTTATACCAAATATTTTTTAAATTGGATTTTTCATTTCGTTTAAACATTCTTCATTCAATTTGACACATGTTATTCATCGAAATACATTCCTTGTCTCTTCAGAACTCATTTTCTTAATGTTTTAAGCATAGATTAAAAAGATAATGACATTAATTGTTTTTTATAAAAAACTATTTTTTCTAATGAAATTATTATTAGGAATTATGAGGTATTTTCACTGTGTGTACTTGTCTTAAGAACATGCCCATCTTTTGACACTGAAAGTTCTGAAATTCTGTTAATGATAAACTTGAAATGAAACATTTCATTAAAATTAGACAAAAACTAAAAAATTCTATAAAAAATATTTATGATATCAATGACCCCATCTGGATATTTGACATCTACATTATAAGTGGTGCTCTATTGAAATCTAAAATAAACTGTGGATGTAATGAGCCACCTTAAGGGATATGCAAGGTGAAACACATAAATCAAATTGATAATTGTTAGTCATTTTTATTAAAAACATAAATTAAAGACAATAAAATACTAATGAAACCATGAAATGGGAACCCAAAGAGATCGTTTTTTGAAAACGAAAGTAGAAAACTACAAAGCATAGCTGCTGATTTTATCTACTTATAATGAAAAATATTATGAAAAAATTAAGATGAAACAATCAAGTGTATGTCAATCAGAATTTCTTTTCCCTCCCTTCTCCAAAAAGTAATATTGTATGTTAGGTATATGCATGACTTGGAAATACCCACACGGCACCATCAAGCCTATCAAATTTCATGACTGTAACAAAAATAATTCTCTTTTAGATAGGTGGTATACATTTCTGTAAATTTAATATCTTATTAGAATTTCTAATTAATTGAAATATAAATAAAAAATCTCAAAAATTTCTCCAGGAACAGGACTTTACACTATCAAAACCTCATATATTTTTTAGCCTTTGAAAAAGATGATTTAAAAGTTGTACAATTTTCAATTTTTCACTAAATTATGTGTCCTGGTAGACAAAAAATGTTGTTTACATATGTAACTAAGTACATGTACCCCTTCCTTAGTGAGAGAGGCACCTATTTTAGCCAAAATATTTCAATTTTGGAAAGAAAAATATTACTTTTTGTGTTAAATTAATCCTTAAAAGTTGTATTGATAAGTGATATCATAATCAATATAATTATAAAAAAAAAAAAAAAAAAGATCATTTCATAATCATTTAATTTCATGACAAAATGTCGCGAATTTAAAGCTTTGAAAATTGTTGTCACGCGCTAAATCCCCCATGGGAATTTTCAAAAGTTGGCATGTATGAATAGTTTCTCTTCATAAATTTAAGAAAAATGAAGTCAATGTCAAAGGAAAAAGGTCAAGTTCAACAAACGTTGAAAGGTGAATGGTCTTGGAGTATGTAACAGCATAAATCTCCCATAACTCCCTGGAGAACAAACATAATATTAAGTTCTGGGAGATCAATAAAAATGATGTGGAAAAGTAATCCAAAGTAGAAAAGTAGGGTTTTCTTTGAGTACCATTAACTGTAGGTTACTAAGGTTAATGAAAATTCTGAATAATTAAAAATTTAAACAAAACTAGGCAGGCTGTTGTGAGGTTAATTGTACTCCAGCATGCTAGAGGTTCACGGCGAGATACTTTTGACTTGGCGCCGCGTTATATAAGGAGCGTAGGGACATTAACCGAGGCTCTTACTTGTAGGAGTAGGGTTAATTGCTTACATTAAGATATACACCAGGTGCTTGCTACAGGTATTCCAATGATACTTTCCAGTTACCTGCTGTTGCCGAGGGCGTTTTGCGACCTTTGCCCTCTGAACTCTTGTGATAACTTCCACCATTTTGCTGACATGTGCGGTGATTGTGTAACAGTGCTGGTGAAATTTCCACCAATCCCTTGTGAGATATGTCAGTCCCACTCTTGTATCCATGGAGACGCAGGATGTCATCCAATGACAGGCACTGATACAAAAATGCTGATAGATGTTTATACATGTATTTGCATTTGTAATACATGTACATGAAATACTAACTGCAATAATGTAACCCTCTTCCCCCTTTTCTGAGAGGCTCCAGAAAATATCAGATTAAAAAAATCAGGGAGGGCTACATTATTGCAGCTTATGTAATACTGGTACATGATATCATTATATATCTAGCCCAATGTTAAATATTATGAATAATCTCAAAGTGGTGAATAACATGACTTCAAAACTCTCTTATAAAATTATCTGAAACCATAAATGGTGCATACACAGATCTAAGCACAAAATATGTACTACCTCTGTAAATAAATAATGCATAATACTCTGTTGTCATGATTAATAAAATAAAAAAACCTAGGATGTAATCAAACTAGTGCTAATTGAAACAAAGTAAATGTCCCAAACGCCCCCCAACTCCCTTTTGGTGCCATTTTCCCTGTAAGCTTCATTAAATAAGACAAACTCTATGCACTTGAGACTTACAACGTTTACCCAGAAGTGTACCAAGTTCATTAAAATTTTTTAGCGTTGCACACGTGCGCATGTGAATGCATGAGCGTACTGACCATATCATCATGTCTACACAATCTACATATTTCAATATACTGAATGTTAAAGTATTTAATCCAAAAGTATTAAAAAAATACGCTCATTCAAGTGTATTTTTGATTTTGCTCATTTCACGTGCACGCACAAGCATACATGTGCATGGTGACCATACCTTTTGTAGAAGTCCATTACTTTATCTATGTTCAAAATCCCACCCCGTTTGGTTGAAAACCAAGGGAGTTATAGCTGTTTAAAGTTTTAGCCAATCAGATTGCAGCGCCCCGTACACCCGCGTGTATGCATGTGCATGATGACCATACTTCCTTGTAGTAGTCCATTATATCTATCTATGTTCCAAATCCCATCCTATTTGGTTGACAACCAAGGGATTTTGTTTTTAAATTTTCACCAATCAGAAAGCAGCACACGTGCGTGCACGTGTTTTCATGATAATTGCTATATATCATGTTGTAGGCTATCCTAATGCATGGCGATGTTCAAAATTTCAAAGGATTTCGTCAAAAAACAAGAAAGATATTGAGACTTTAGTTTCAGCCAATCAGAGCGAAGTGCACGTGCATGCGCGTGAGATCTTGCTATTTTGACCATGTCATATTGTCTGTGCTACTAAAATATTCTTATATTATAAGTTTGAAAGCATTTCATCAAAAATTTAAAAAGTTACTCCTATATCAATTAAATCGGTCATTTCACGTGTTGCACGTGCACGCTCTTGCAAGCACGTGCGCGCAAAATGACCTTCTTATCGCAAATCAACAAAACATGCCTACTGACCCTAAAAAGGTTTTACCTAAGTCAGATGTGTAGTTTACAAGATCACTCCCGGACAAAAAATCCCCAGGAAGAAAAAAAAAATAATAATAACTAGATGTGAAACTCGTTGCGAGCAACGAGAGGTCTTCCGTCCGTTTCCCGGGAAAAGAAAACGTTAAATCGATCTGAAAAAGTAAACAAAAATTGCACATAAAAGGGGATTGAGTCGCCAACATGAAAATCCAGCAAAAAAATCCAACGCGCTAAATATTACGCTTTTGAGACCTCTGCTCTAAATTTTCTTGTATATACCTCGGTATAACAGTGCTTTTGTCTTAGAATTATGAAAGGCGAGTTTTCCGCCCAAACGTACGAATTAATCTTAGCCCCTTTTTCTTTGGAATGTTCTATCTTATAGGTGTGATAGCTTCAATGAAATAAAGAAATGTTCTTATAGCCTTAAATTGAGAATAAGAAAGTATATTTAACACATTTAATTTTACAAATTCCATATCGTATGTAAGCAAGTACGACTAAAGCAGTGATACGGCTACGGATTTTTACCTTTTTTAATTTCCTGTTTACCCCCAAAGTAAACTTCCCAAGTTAAATTTTCATGAAAAGGTTGTACTGTTTCGCCGAAAAACATGGTTGCCTTTCGACGGTAGGGAATTGGATACCATTTGTGCTCAATAACTTGAATCAGATCTTCGAGACAATAATTTTAATACAAACCCCATTAAGCGATTTTTTAAAAAATAGTTATCTTATTTGGTCTTTTCTATTAGTTTAATATGACACAAGTTTTATACTTACTGTATTCATTGATATTCTTTCTTGAAAAACTATTACTTATAACTATGATTTAAGATCTTTTTTTCCGTGTCAAATCAGAAGATACATGTATTAGGTATCGATTTCATTTGCACATTTATTTTTTCGTTTTCTACTTTGAGAACCAGCCAAACCAATTATAGAAGACTTTTAAAGAAGAACTTAGTTTGACACAGAATTGCAACGTAAATACGACGTGACAATCCAAGTATTCCTTTACATTTCATTTACCCTTTTTTCCCGTTCAAGCAAACGCTGGGCTACTCCGAAAACCCCTATTGCGAAATGTCGGAGTTACAGAACAAATTTTGGACCCGCTTCAGATTTTTAAATGCTAATATTTGGAGTTTGGATTTATCAATTTACAAACAAATCATATAGCAAGCATTATAAGAAGGGTTACTGTTAGCATTCCAAAAATAAATGAAAAATATTGGAAAACAAAAAAGTTCGAAAAATCCGTTTTTTTTAATTTGCATCTCGTAACGACCGGAAGTATTGACGACACACAAAAAGGTGATTCTGCAAACCAGAAAGTCACGAGCTATTGTCTCCAATGAGTCTCCAGTTCATATCTTTAGCCATTCTCAAAAAAAGTGCGCGACAAAATCGCATTTTAAAATCAAAAATTGTCCATAATTTGCCCCAAAGGAATTTTCCAAAACAAATTATAGACTGCACAACATCAAGTAATAACGCATTTTTTGTGAAAGTTTCGTTGAAAACCGCTGAATAGTTTTCGAGAAATCGCGTGCACAAAATTTTGTAAAAAAAAGAATAATAATAATAATAATAATAATAAGAAGAAACAATACAATCACTATAAGGTCTTCCGTAAGACGGAAGCCTTTTAACTAGATCAACTCGTTGCGAGCAACGAGTGGGTCTTCCGTCCGATTCTTGATACGATGAGATCAGATTTTGATTGAGATTTTCATTCTAAAATAATGATTTTCCATAATCTGTAAAAAGACATTGAACATTAAAGACTTTTACAAAATCAGTTTTGGCCCCTCACGGCCCCAAACATTAGGGATCAGCGTTTTTTCTTCATATCATCTGAAAGCTCTCATGATTTTGATGACTTTTTGTTCAACAACTGTTCAGAGATTCTTTTTCGTTTTTGAGTTATTTGCATAAAAATATTGAGGGGCTAGCCTTTCAACTCCTTAATGGGACGTTTAGCGAAAAATAAAAGGTTTCATATTGTTCAGAACATGATTTTGCACATCTTCTGTTCAATATTACTTATAATTTTTTTCTCATTTTCGATATATAAAGCATCGAAAATTTAGCATTTCCCCCTTTTTTGGCCCCTAATTACTCCCATACACAAAAAAATCATGATATATAGTTGTAAATGGTTAAGATAAACGTCTTTGCTTTAGAAATGTATTGCAAAATATTAACTGCTAAAGAGTTATCGATTGAGGACTTTTGGCCCTCTTGGCCCCCAATTGAGTGCCAAGCCCCTTCTTCTGGATTTCCCCTTAAAGCTCTTAGGATTTTAACACTTTTTGTTCAACAACTATTCAGAGATTCTTTTTCCTTTTCGAGTTATTCGCAAAAGAAATATTTAGGGGCCAACCCTTTAACTCCCTAAAGGGGACGTTTAGCGAAAATTGAAAGGTTGCATATTGTTAGAACATATTTTGAACATCTTTTGTCAATATAACTTATCAAAATATTTTCACTTTCGAGATATAAAGCGTCAAAGATTTATCATTCTGGCCCCTTTTGGCCCCTTATCATGTAATATACGACATTAAAATCATAATATACAGTTGTAGATTGTTGAGATAAACATTTTTGCTTCAGTAATATATAACAAAATATTGACTGTTAAAGAGTTATCGAAAAAAACTTTAAGCCCCTTTTGGCCCCTAATTTGAGTGCCCAGCCCCTTTTTCTGGATTTCATCTTTAAGCTCTTACGATTTTGAGCACTTTTTGTTCATCAACTATTCAGAGATTCTTTTTCGTTTTCGAGTTATTCGCAAAAGAAATATTTAGGGGCCAACCCTTCAACTCCCTAATGGGGACGTTTGAAAAATGAAAGGTTGCATATTGTTCAGAACATGATTTTGAACATCTTTTGTTCAACATTACTTGTCAAAATATTTCTCAATTTCGAGATATGAAGCGTCAAAGATTTAGCATTTTGGCCCCTTTTGGCCCCTAATCATGTAATATACGACATTAAAATCAAAATTTACAGTTGTAGATTGTTGAAATAAACATTTTTGCTTCAGTAATGTATAACAAAAAACCGATTGCTAAACAGTTATTGAATAAATTCTTTTGGCCCCTTTTTTTCCTTAATGTGCTGAATCAGCACTTTTTTCTTGGTGTCATATTAAAGATCTTAGCATTCCACACAAATGTTATTCAGTATGTCTTAACAAAATAATTATACTTTAAAAGATATGACACAAAATGCCTGGAAAATTCACTCATGATTCGTGTCCTAGATTTTGACCCCTACCGAGCTTCCATATTTAATTTTGAAAAAATTTAAATCCCGTGCAATTCAGCAATTTTCTTCTATCATCGCTGAAAATTTCAGCTTTCTAGCTAATGTCGTTTTTGAGCTTACTCACGGACAAGGAGACCCTCTAAAAATCACTAAAGGGCGATAACTTGACCGGGAAATGATTTTTTTAAAAATTTATCGGGGGTACAAACTTCAGATAGAAGCACATAATTTCTAAAAATTTAAACAAAATCGATCGAGCCACTTGAGAAATTTTTGCACAAAAATTGTAAAGAAAAAAAAAAAATAAAAGTGAAGAAGAAACAATAGAATAATAGAAGGGTCTTCCGTTGGAGACGGAAGACCCTAATAATAAGAAACAGAGTAAAAACAATATGTTCCCCAACTTCGTTTGGGGAACATAATAAGCATAAGCTACAGTGTATGATAAACATTTCATCAGTCAATCCATTTGGTATAATATACATGTATAGGAATTTACATCTGCATGTATTTTTATGAGTTTGATATTTATTTAATGATTTTACAACTTCCTTCAAAAATTTTTAGGGATTTTGACAAATGAACATGATGATTGGTCAGAAAAGAAAGCAATCTTAAGGGGTTAATTTTACAGAAAAATTTGTTTATAATACAGTTACAATACAATATAATCCATATATATAAATCCTGTGTTTTTTTTGCAGTACTTTGTCTATGAGCAATCTTACCTTTTTCACTGTACATAATTTTTGTCGATTTTGAAAAAAAAAATGCTGTCCAGTGAAGTCCTGAAATTTGTCTTTGAACTTCTGTCTGGAGATTTTAGAACCGTTTCCATTGATGCCAAGAATGTGGTTCACGAATCGCATCGTTTGATTGGACACACACACTTCCTTTGTTGCCCAGCTGATGGGAAGAATATAGTAGGATCAACGTGAACAGCAGATGCCCCCTCATAACGAACAACCTGAAATAAATCATCAAAGGAATTAAAAAGTCATTCAAAAAATACATATTAAATGTTACTGTATGCCACATACAAGCTATTAAATCCCTCATCATAGATACAGGCAAGCTGAGATCACTATAAGCATGAGAATGATTTGATTTATTTTCTTAGTAGAATAACATCATATCCCTGTAAACATTTGTCTAGCTTCCGTTCTTTCTCAAGTAATTAAGTACATGATTACATGACCACGCATGTGTTCTAAATGTTCTAATCACTAATATCTATAAAGCAGTTTAACAAACAGCTGTGACATCAAGCCACAGTGCTTGCCTCAGTTGGCATTTAGGATCTTACAATTTACTTTCTGCATATTAAGTGAATAATTTTTTTTATAGTGATATAACACAGAGCAATGTTCCAAACTAATTATTCAAACATACTGCTTATTGGACAATTGGACCTGTATGTCACAGTAAACCAAAAAATAATAAATCATTAACATGATTAAATGAAAATATAAAACATTATATTTCGTATGTCTTTACTTTTTTGTATATAGGTGTGAAAAAGGAAGGGATAAAAATATGACAGAGGCCGAGTTGCAGGGTTGACCTTTCTTTTTTATGCATTAGTCCAGCCGGACTAATGACCTATAACTTTTATTAGTCCGCAGGTAATGTTATTAGTCCGCCAAAAATAAATGTTGAAATATAAGTTGTATAGTGTTTTTATTATAGTGATTCTTTGTCAAAGATTCCTGGAAATCACGGGATTTGCGAGTCCGTTCATACTCCCGATCTTTTTTTTCAATACTAACGTCTAACTTTCGCTTCTTAACATTGTAGTATCCCGTTTAAAAAATCTACATCTTCTTCTGTTTTTCAATTGCACCCGCGTGTCAAACTACTAAATCATGATCACTGAAACAGTTACCATAATCTTTATCATTCCTTGCAAATAAGCGTCTTTTTGATCAGGACTTTTGACCTCCCGCCATGCATAAAGAGCTAACAATACATTTGGGGTTTTCCAGCAAAATGTCGTGAATCGAACATAGATAATTTTTCATACAAGCATAATTTTAATTAGTCCGATCGGACTACTAGGTGCAGATTTTT
>NW_026934047.1:0-11314 GCF_032062105.1 Saccostrea cuccullata | reverse complement strand
CTGCCCTTGATGTCGAAGCGAGATAATTATTCAGAATGGATGCTATGTCTTTCAGGGTGTTAACATTGTTGAATGAACTGCTGATGGCATTGTGTTGATATTTATACACAGGTCCTGAAATCCCCGGACCTGTAAGCGAGAAAGGCAATAAGCAGCTACATTAAGTACACCTGGAATATGTGTTTCTTTGAAAACGCCGCATTAACTTCATAGATATTTGGTCTGCTAGAGTTTGCTTATAATGTATATTATTATACCTCTACTGTAATTACATGTACTCTATATAAAATTAATACCATAAAACTGTCTTTTTTTTAGAAATTACGCAGTGCAGTTAAGGCGACATTTTCTATAAACAGTCACAGAATACGATACATTTTATTAAATAGTGTTTAACAGTTTTATTTTTAGCGAAGACACTCTAGTTAAAATAGCTTTATCTTATTTAGAAGAAGATGTCCATCGCTTTTTACATCGGTATTTCTTGTCATCATGTGACCCCCTAAAGTCACGTGGGCTCCGATTTTAACTCAAAAAATGAAATGTCAAATTCAACCAAAAAGTGCAAGAGAAAGGCAAACTGCACAATGTTTAAGGTTGTCCCTATGTATCTATACTTTCTCAAAAGTGAATGCTCATTCAGTTAGTTGTCCGAAATATTTGAGTTATACAGCTAAAACAGACAGTAGTAAATTAACAAACAGGGTTATTTCCTAATTTCATCGGGAATGAAAAAATACCAAAGGGATTGCAAAGAAATAGGCATCACGTTTTGAAAATTATACAATAAATAAAAGAATTTAAAATATAAACCTACTTTTTAGAATGTCGCTTTGCCCTTGCACTTTTTGAATCTTTATTTAACTTTATTTAAATCTTGGTAAGTCAATCTAATTATAGTTTTCAAAAGCATAATTGACCTAGCATGGGATATAACTATGTAGAACTTGATATAGTTTGTTTACTTCGTAAATTTTGAATAAATATACATGCAGACTGGGTGTGAATCATATTTTAATAATAAAAAAAATCCTTGACAATTCTTTTTATTTTCTGTATTCGTTCTCTTTACATTGTGTAAATTATGCATGCTAGGTCTAAAAAAAGTCTTTCAAACCTTCCGCATTCCCTAAAAAAAATGTGTATAGTATTACAGACACGTACATGTAGGTCTAATGATTGCCGCACTATTCATCATGTAACACACTGATAGTTGATAAAAATGGAAATATTCAATCATGATTGATATTCAATCGATAGCTTCAATCAATCAATGACTATCAATCAAACCTTCTACTATTAAGAGATTAAAACTAAGTTTAACTTATAGGTTTTAGGAACTAATTGGAAATTATTCTGGTATACTCCTGTATTTGTTAAGGGAACGACAATTTTATTCTGAAGAAAGGGGGGGGGGGGTGCTAGCAGATGTTAGAAATAAATACTTTGTTCTTGAAACTGTTAAAAAAATAATCTGTTCACGATTGGAGAAGAAAGGAAATAAATAATCTGGCTCAGACCAGTGCTCTTACCTCCCAAGAATTAGAGTTTAGTAATTTCATTTTAATTTTTTTGCCTTTTCAGACTTTTCAGTGAAGAGGAAAATAAATAATCTATCCTATAACCTATTCAGTGTAAATAAATATTAATCTGTCCTTCATTGACATGAAAATTAAAAAAAAAACTGATTTGGTAAAACTTGCCAGCCCTCCATCAACCCCTCAGAATCACAGGCACCTGAAGTGTGGATTATACCCCCCCCCTCCCAATTTGTTTAATAAAAAATGTAAGAGAAAAAGTAAAATCTTCTTGTATAGAACGAAACATACATGTGTTTGACGGGGAAATCATATATTTTTTTAGACTTTGTACACTTTTTAATTTTTTTATTTAAAAAAAAGGGGGGGGGGGGTTATTATCCACACTTCAGGTGCCTTTCCTCAGAATCAACTGGAGGTTCCCCTATTCTGTTTTGAATAGATTTGGGGGATCATTAGTCTCGTTTTAATGGTACTATTATTGAAAACAAAGAACGCAATGTACATGCTGAAAATAAGTTCTTGATGGACATTGGCACCCTCCAAACAAAATATGTATTCCAGTAAAGATTTTCAAATCTTAAATGCATTTACAACGTCTGTACAGTAAATATATGAAAAGTCAAAGAATTATATATCTAGAAAATTTATTTGATAAACATTTCTTTTAAATAAAAAAAGACTGTAGGAATACTGGACAGGTGCAAAGTATTTCCGTCACTTCATGTTCTTGTGGATGAAATGAATTTTAAAAATAATATATGAGAAAAAATCAAGAAATACCATTATTGAAATTAAATTTTGTTTCAAAAAGTGAAATTAAAACGATGCATTGAAACATTTAACATAGAATGCATACACATGTTTACAATTCTACTGTTAGTCTTTTTTTTTATCAAAATCTATAATCTCTGGAATATTGTATGTTTATAGCTAATATGGGGCATACCATTTTCCTTTAATGATGGATTAACTTGCTGTCTGAATGAATCCATTGGTCATTTTTGTGGAATAACCACAACACAATATGTATATGCTATAAGATTACTAATTATACATTGTAGAATAAAATGGCATTACCGATGCTCACTCCTCCATGGCACCTGATCCCACCTCTGATGTTTTGGAGGTCCGTGTTTGCTTTGCTCTTATTTTGTATTGTTTTATGGACTTTGAGATTGAATACTGTTCGTTATCTCTATATGCTTCTTCTTGGCAAAACAAACCGTGCTACATTGTATACTGGAGTGTAGTGAATTTATGTTATTCATATAAATGGAAAAAAAGATGTGTTAAAAAACTTTTCTGGGAAATTGAAATCTCTGAAATATACAACAATTATTGGTAGCTATAATTAGAATATAAAAAATACTCTTTCTGAGTTTCATCTTTACCAGAAAAAAATGCATAACATATGCATACATTAAAAAATGTTAAATGCTTTAGAAGTATACATACCCTGTGGAGAAATCGATGCATTTTTCATTTATTTATTCTTTAAGCCTTAAACTTCTGACAGCTATATTAATAAAATTATAATATATATAGATATTTTTTTATTATGTAGAATTGCAGTTTTTAATTGATTTAATTTACATGTAATCAAACAAAAAATGAATATTTGTTTCATTAATTTAGAAATTTTTGATGAAATTACAACCATAGATCTAAAGTAAAGGTTCTATGTTTAAAACATAATGATACGGATAGTTTTTTTTTTAAATAATATTAAATAGCGTGTTTGTATGTCAAAGACAACATCATTGTATGTTTAGTGAATCATTGACTGAAACAATGAAAACGTCTTATTTAATTCATTTAATTTGTATTACTTATGATCTCCATATTACTTCACATATTGTCTCAAAGAAAAATGAGCTACTTGAGTGCTTTGAAATTTAAGTATGCAAATTAGTGTGGAAATGTACACAATATGTACATACCATGCCTGAAATTACACTGTTGTTCATGCAGATCTTTTCAGTTAGCCATTATTTTCCAAAATAATGTCCTCATATTCTTGTATAAGGGAAGAACAAGGCTTTGTCTCTTTCTTTATCCATAATTTTTTTTTCATTTTTTCCGGATAATGACAAGTAGCACATTGCATGTGTGACCGGTATGTAGGGGATGCTTATTTCTGAATGGCACTTGATCCCACCTCTATGTTTTTGGTCCGTGCTTGCTCTGCCCCTGATTTGTATTGTTTGAATGAACCATGAGCTTTAATACTACTCGTTATCTCAATATCTTGTTGCAGTGTGTGATTTTGGGTTTTTTGGAATAAATTGTCAACATGAATGCAGTATGTTTTGCTAAACATCACTAAACTGCAGTAGAATCAGTTGAAAATGTATTGATGGATGTAAACAAGGATGGGGAAGAATGGATTGTCTGGAAAGTAATTTTTTTCCATACTTATTCCAGTTTCCTGTTTTATGGGGAAAAAAAATCAAATGTTCTAAAAGTACCTTTAGAAACAATAGACAAACTTAGTTTGTATTTTTTTTTTTTCAAATGTACAATAATTATTGTAAAATTTCAGTGAGACATCATCACGCATACAGGAATTTTATATCAATGAAAACAGTTGAATACTGGCAATCAGTCTGTCTATCTGTATGTCTCATGTTTGCCTACTGCATAGGAAGGTAAATTGCACAGATTAATTCAAATAGATTAAACGATAGTTGAATCTTGTTATTAAAATATATACAACTCTAGGTATCAGATTAATTGGTTGAATTTAAGACGAAAACATGTGAAATAAAATCACGTTTTAACAAATATGATAACAATATATTTTCACTACTGGACGAAAAAAGTGCTGAGAATCCCAAATTTTACTGATAAAGTTTGATAATTACTGATACTGTGCTGTTGTTGCTGATAAATACTGATATTTACTGTTGTTGCTGATATTTTTTGTTGTTTCTGATAAATACTGATAATTACTGTTGCCTTTTACTGTTGAGTCTGATAAATACTGATAAATACTGTTGAGGTACTGTCGTTGCTGTGAATTGCTGATAATTACTGTTGAGGTACTGTCGATGCTGAGATTTACTGATAATTACTGTGGTCATTGTTTTTAACCTGGTAATTGGTTTAAAAAAAACAGAGGGCTAGAAAAACCTTCAATTATTACTTTCTTTTACTTGAATTATCATGACAAAATTTCCATATTTCAATAAATGTTCTGCTTGTGACAAAATTACATGACTGTATGTATGTAAGCTGATCTCAATTTCTACATTACGTTTGTGAAAATTTTGACAATAATCAAATGAATTATTAATAGAATGAATATATAGAAATAGAATTAATAAAAAAAATTAACTGCAGAAAAAAAAAGGAATTTTACTTTTGCATCAGATCTTATTGAAAAATAAACTGTGAATAAAAAGAAAATTATGCTATCTTAAAAAAGATCCATCGCCGCCTTTCCCGACTCCAAGAAAATTATGTAGGGAGATCGGTGATCTTTTTTTTAATAATAAGAAAAATGTTCTTAATGCATGGAAAAAAAAAATAGGGATAAAAAAAAGTTTTCTGCAGGTTAGAAAAGTTGGATTTGTTCTGTTTTCACTAGGTCAACTGGTCGAGTTTGGACAACATTTTGTTTTTGAAGGCCTTTTTTCTCGAAAACAATTATATTTATCTTGTTAAATGTTCAGTTTTCTGGACTCTTTTTGTCGAAATATTTGAAAATTTGCTCGAAAATTAGAAATTTTATCCCTTTTAAAAAGTAACTAAGAGGTGAAAACAGGTTTGAATATGTTCAATCTGTGGGCACTGATTTTAATTAATAATTCATTTATTTATTCATTTATTTTAATGTTAAGTAGACGTTTGTAGATCGTCCAAGAATTAAACTCCTCCACATGTACATTTGTACAAGTACACACTGTATGCATGTGCAACCTGCAAATGGGACGAGCTGATTAAAAATTAGAGGTTAAGAATCCCTAGTGCAAAGGTACATGTGTTTAGTTTGTCTCTTAAAATTTAAATACAAAATCATTTTTTATTTAATCAGTTTTGAAATTTTTTTTATTTGATTTTATGGAATGGGAAATAAGAACTGAAATGAGACTTAATTTAATATGTTACTATTAGTATATGATCAAATTGATCGATTTTAATTTTGCAAGGTAAAAAGTTGAAAGGAAAACACCTTTAAATTGATTTCAATTGATCAGAAATCGGTGATCGACCTGTGATTTGGCTGTATTGTGTACATGTCTTCAGCCCCGGGGTAGAACGGGGTACAACTTGTATACTAGTATTCCATGCAAATTGTAGTGGTCAGCGTAACAATGGGCACTAATTACCTATTGTTCTTCGTCTGCGGCTACCGGTGTTATCAATAAACACACTACCTACACTGTACATGTACTCGCTACTTTGGAACAATCTTAAAGTTTATGGTCGCACGAAAAAAAAAAATTCCGTAATATTAAATTGAATTTGATGACGAATAAAATTGATAGAAAAAATATTTAGAATAGAACACTTTGGTACTATAATTAAAAAAAAGTTACATACATGTACATCATGTACGTTGTACAGACTTATTTTAATTATTATTTCAATTCTCAAAGATCCATCTTTCTTCAGTATTTAATTTCATTTTTTAGTTTTACGCATATTTCTTCTAAATATCAATCATTTATTTGAATCTTTTTACCATTTTATATTAGTATACATAGACCACAAAAACATATAAAATGTAGGCGATTTTATACATAACAGTAGGTCTAAAAGGCATGCGTGAATAAGAAACTAAACAAAAAAATTTTGTAGGTTGCTATAAATGCGAAGTAAGGGAATTAGGCCGGGGAGTATATTTTGTTTATCAGATAAAAGAAATCCCGGGGGAGGTGGTCACATGTATTTTCAATTCTGAATCTCTGCTAACGATGGTTTGGGACCGGTAAATACGTAGACGAGAAATTGACTTCACTTTTTAATAAAAAAAAAAAGTGTACAAAATATACAATCATAAAGATATAAAGAGAAAGATTGTTTAGTGAAGCACTTTTTTGAAATAATATTAGCATTGATTGTTCACAATTTAGATGCAGGGAAACTCCACTTCGCTTAATCCGAGAAAAAAAAAACCTTAAATATATGGATTTTGAATGTCAGAAACATGACGTTGTGTATCGCACTCATGAATAAATGTTATAATTACTTCAGTTCTGTATTTTGTATGTTTATTGCAATTGATTCTCTAAAATAATTTTATTCATGCATATAAAAAATTCGATAAGTATAATATCATAACTTGCATGACTTTTAAAACACACAACTAAAGAACAGACCTCGCCCTATCGGCAGTATTTCACCCCCTCCTTTTCGTGCTACAATCAAGTAAAATCATATAAATAAGCACCAAGTCTGTAGGCCCCTACTGTTCGTTTATACAAAGGTCTCGGACAAAAATGGAATTAAAAAAAATTATAATCTCTGCACAAAATTCTTATTTTACAAAAACGCAAGCCGTAACGATATCCCTATGGCAGAATGTACTAATAATTGACCCGATTCTAAAACGAAAGTAGAACTTTTACACGCAGAACAACAAGCACAAAGTTTGCATTAATGGAAAAAGTTAATTCAAGTTATGATTTATTTTATTTTGTTTTTTAACTGACTGACCGCATATAACATGTTTAAGGAGTGGCGCATAATATTAGAAGCCATATGCCCATAGACTTAAAACTGTATACAATGAAAAAAGAATTAGCCTAAAGAAAGACGTGTATTTCATTGACTGAAAATCACACTGCATAAGATTTATGTCATGTAGTGTACAATACTTAAGCCTTAACAAATAATTTAAAAGAGAGTGAGAGAGAGAGAGAAAGCTAGAAAGCGACACAATGATATAAAATTCGCAGGGAGTACATCAGAGAACTAGAGCGCGCTGTCTACATAATATAAAAAAAATAATTAAAGATGCTTCAATTTAATTATTTAACCCTGTCACATTCTTCTATAAAATAACAAAGTGTACGCTTCCAGACTAGATTTTATGACAAATATTTAATACTGTCTTGTTAAAATGAGAGCTTAATTTAAAAGTAAATGGAAAAGGGGGGTGTTTTCAACTTAATGTGCTCATGCATTTTCAGTTCTCCACACGGTAAAATAAATTGATATTTACAACCATTGACTGTATTGAAGTATTTAAGATACCCACAAAAAGCTTTTGATGACAGTACACATACATGTGAGAAAAAATATGAGATGAGATTTTTTTAACCTTGATGAACAAAAATTAAACTTTTTAAAAAAGTACTAGGTAAGAAAAACCACTGTAAATACAACAGAACAATTTTCCTCAGATAATGTCATCTACGTGTAAGGAGAAATTTAAAGAAAAAACATAAACATTTATGAAAGCTTATGTTAACATTATGGTCTAAAAATAATTATAATGAAATTGATAGCTGAAAACTGAAAACAAATTAATAAAACATTACTTTTTTGTTTAGAATAATTTATTTTGTAATTGACTGTAATGAATTTGTTAAAATACTTTAAAAAAAAAAAAAACAAATAATCATTTCTAAGGCCATATTAATCCATTCCCAGTTTAAAAACAATGACCACAGTAATTATCAGTAAATCTCAGCATCGACAGTACCTCAACAGTATTTATCAGTAATTCTCAGCAGCGACA
Source organism: Saccostrea cuccullata (assembly GCF_032062105.1). NCBI lineage: Eukaryota > Metazoa > Mollusca > Bivalvia > Ostreida > Ostreidae > Saccostrea > Saccostrea cuccullata. The sequence continues at coordinate 3,085 of NW_026934047.1, read as the reverse complement.
GTACCTCAACAGTATTTATCAGTAATTCTCAGCAGCGACAGTACCTCAACAGTATTTATCAGTATTTATCAGACTCCACAGTAAAAGACGACAGTAATTATCAGTATTTATCAGCAACAACTAAAATTATCATCAACAACAGTAATAATAACAGTAAATATCAGTAATTATCAGCAAGAACAGCACCGTATCAGTAATTATCAAACATTATCAGTAAAATTTGGGATTCTCAGCACTTTTTTGTCCAGTAGTGTTTGAAGGTATGTTGGAGAACAAAAGAGAAAACAACAAAAGGTACACAGAAATAGCTTCAGACATGAATTCGTGTTAGCAAGTGTGCAAACAGGATCGGGAAGTCTTGAAGATGAACAATACAGTGCAAGAGAATACAATGAACTGCAATTTCTTCATATTAATACAGAAAACGACTATTACAATATGCAATAAAAAAGAATAAGGCGCTTGCTTTTACTTTCAATTACTGGATCTTTTTCAAGGAAATTGTTCATTTTTTGTCTCAATCCACCTAACCAATACAAATAAATATTGATTTAGATGTACGATTTTGTTCTGAAAAAAAAATAGAAACTTATGGAAAACTTCTTCGGTTCCAGACACTATTTCTTTGCCACAGGAGTAACACAGGGCCAGTACTCTGGATTTCGAGGAAAACGAAAATGTAGAAAGATACACCGAAGTACAATTCCTGAACAGCAACACATAAATTAACTGCAAAACATGTAAAAAGGCAAATATTCTGTGAATAACAAAAACAGTGCATATTTGGAAATATTTACACTGTATATGATTTAGATTTCGTCTTATACATATCTTTTACCATAATGTGTTTTACCTTGTGACCATACGTTGATTTCGTGATTTATTTTCCCATTTTGTAAAAAAAAAAATCCACTGTTAACAGATACAGTGTAATGAATTATATGGAAATAACGAAAATTATTCCAGATAAAAAGTCTGTATGAAACATATAGTGATAAAGAAGAGTATTCAAGATCAAAAGTCAGTTAAACAATACAAAATAGGAGTAAAGCAAACGCGGACCTCGAAAACATTAGAAGTGGGATTACGTGTCATGGAGGAGTGAGCATCTCCTTCCAACCCGTCAAACCCGCCTTGTGCCCCTTGACATGATCGGGAAATTACGTAAACATCCATCGTCAATTCAACTTATAAATAATTGTCTTACAATTACAGTGAACACTGTCTAATACTAAATCTTTGTAATCCGGCGCACTGTGAATTCCGACATTAAATTTCGTTCCCATTTTACTTTTTTCCATGTTTTTATTTACACTGTGTATCCGAAACCCTGTCTAATCCGACACAAAATGCGTCTCCCAGTGCATGTCGGATTAGACAAGTTTCACTGTAATATGAAAAGCATTAGTCAGCACTTGTCTCGATGATAAACAGATCTTACGAACTTACGAAATGATGAAGTTAAAGGGGAATGCCGATATTCATCCACTTGTTTGTCAAAAATAACCTCGTTTTAGAAATTATGCATACCTGAAGAATGCTCTTGCAAATCGAATCAATTGAAGTATAAACACCGTATACAGGTAGTGAAGGTATATTTCTACATTAATAAGGGAAGTTGTCGAATGAAAAGTCTTCAGTTTTATCCTTGATACGAAAAAAATATAATATATTCAATGTAAAAGTTAACGCTCAATTTAAATATAAGTAACCGTAGATATTATTGCGCCGTGTGATTCGGCCATTGATTGACCTCTGACCTCTGACAAACTTCATACAGAATTGAAGATATTTTTCTCTCTGTATGTTTATATAATGAAAGATACCACAAATGTATATACTAACATATATTTATATATGTAAACATCTCGGTTTAGCTAACATGAAATTTCTATTGTTTATCATCTCATGTGTTGATGTGAAAAATCATTCAATTAATCTTACTCTAGTGAGGGAGCAAAAAGGCTACAAAAGTTTTTTACCAGCTGAAATAATTGCAGTTTTAACAATCAGTTTGGTTTTCAACGCGAGTCTACTGCTTTGCTTCTGCGTTAGAAGGTATATTACATAGTTATACAAAATGACCATTTGTCTTGCCGTTTCAATAAATTTCATTTCAACTTGATTATGCTAAATAATTTCTTTAAAGGTATCATTCTCATACAAAAGGAAACAGATATTTTGCTCCTGTAGTCAAAAGCATTTGTCAGCATGGGTGCAAACCGGATCACAGGGTCCCGTTGAACAATAACACAGAGAATGTGATAACTATGAACTGCAGTATCTTGATGTTAACACACACAAAAAAAAATTATTGTAATGTGTGATGAAAAAGACGGATTGAGATTTCCATGTTTCAAAATGTATTAATATTCCTTTTTAAACAGTAGATCTTTTTAAATAATTTTTCCTAGTTTAATTTTAAATTTCAATATCTGTTACTATGATAAAAAAAAACAATCGCGAAATCTATCAACTTTTTCTTCAATTAAAATTCCTACGCAGAGTGTATATGGCGCGGATCTTAGAAGTCTAATTTTAATTAAAATGAATTTATATTCCTTAATTCAATGAACACTTATTTTCATGGATCCACTCAACAACGAAATCACCGAAAATTGGTGCCTAGCGACAATTAATGAAACCACAGTATTTATCTCTAGCCAATTTCATACATCAAAATGACGTAGAGACTTTGTGCGACTTCTATTTGAGGATAAAGTACAAGGTCCTCGGCAGCTTGGTGTTCAGAAAACCTGAGTCAAAATGCCTGTATCAAAGATTAAAGGCGATGTCTAGAATAATATTTGTAGGGGAGGTTAAATCGAAGATCATTTGAGTTATATAACCTTAAGATATGTGACAATGTGATTTCCTAAGATGCATCTTTCAAACAGCAAAAAGCTGCAGAAAAGAACTCATATAAACTGAATGTTTTTAGTCAACAGCATTTGATTTGGACATGCTCAAACTGACCTTTATGCCATGGCGCGTCTTATAATAGGAAAGGATAAGGATTCAGCTTCATTTCTCACAAATTTTTATTTACTTCTGTTTTAACTTCATATAATGGATACTGCTTGTT